>NC_082704.1:15874326-16030881 GCF_949987515.2 Delphinus delphis | reverse complement strand
GCAAAAGAGTAGAATAAAGAAAGCTAGGATAGGGGCTTCCCTGGTGGTGCAGTGGTTAAGAATCTGCCTGCCAATGCAGGAACATGGGTTTGAGCCCTGGTCCGGGAAGATCCCACATGCCGCAGAGCAACTAAGCCCATGCACCACAACTACTGAGCCTGCGCTCTAGAGCCCGTGAGCCATGACTACTGAGCCTGAGCACCACAAATACTGAAGCCTACAGGCCTAGAGCCCATGCTCTGCAACAAGAGAAGCCACCGCAGTGAGAAGCCCGTGCACCGCAACAAAGAGTAGCCCCTGCTTGCCACAACTAGAGAAAGCCCGTGCACAGCAACGAAGACCCAAAGCAGCCTAAATAAATAAATAAATGTATTTATTTATTTATTTAAAAAAAGAAAACTAGGATAGCAATATTACTAAAAGATAAAAAAGACTAAGACAAAAAGCATTATTAAGGCTAGAGATGGTCACCACAGAATAAAGGCTAAATTCACCAGAAATATATAGTAATTCTAAACTTGTTTGCATATGTATATAGCCTTGAAAATTCAGCAGTGGAGGAAGAGAGAAACAAACAAACAAAATATAGAAAACAAATAGCAAAATGGCAGACACACAGTCCCACCTTATCAGTAATTATATTAAATGTAAATAGATTAAGCACTCCAAAGAAAAGGTAGATATTAGCAGAATGGATTTTTAGAAAATGATCCACTATATGCTCTCTAAAAAACACACACATTAAATTCAAAGGCACAAAGAGTAAAAGGAGAGATCAATGACCTAAATGTATGAGCTAAAACTATAAAACTCTTCAATGAAAACATAGGGATAAATCTTTGTGACCATGGGTTAGGCAATAGATTCTTAGAGAAAACACCAAAAGTACAATGTCAACAGAAAGAAATAGTGAAACTGGAATTCATCAAATTAAAAACATTTCGGCTTCAAATGATACTATCAATGAAGTAAAAGTTAACCCACACAATGGGAGAAAATATTTGCAAATTATATATCTGATAAGACTTGTATCTAGAATATATAAAAAATTCTTACAACTCAACATTAAAAGCAAATAAATCAGTGCTAAACTTGGTTTCTGGTTTCCCAAGTAAGGAACTTGAAAGTCACCACTACATCCTAACAACAGGTAAAAAGCTGAACAGACTGAAAAATCAACAACTTTTCTTAGATACGTAATAGAGAGGCGAGGACACAGGACAAACCGCTGCCCCCATGACTGGAGAGGCAGACAGGCAAATACAGGGAATCATGGCTCACTAGAGCTGACTCACAAGTGAAAACTGCCGCGGCGGTGCCAAGGTAGGAAAACCCAAACTGTAACTGACAAATTGCTCGAGGTTCAGTGTAGACAAGACCGAAAATTAAAAACTCCAAGGGGGCCCAGTCATAGAGAGGACCCCGTGCTTTTGTGAGTTTTACATCCAGGAACTCAACCAGGTTCTCACAGTAAATGTTGGAGAAAAATTCTATAAAAAATTAATAAACAAAAACCTCAATTAAATAGAGTTAGGGGACCAGAAGGGGGAGCTCCTGTGCCCTGTGAAGATAGCAGAGCCCAACAGGAAGAAGAAAGACTCCTATTCTTTCCTGGCAAAGACTCAGCCAATGAAAACACATGGACTCTTTGTTTATTATAACCCTCCCAACTTCCTTTTCCTCTCTGTAAAAGAGTTCTCCTTCCCTTGCCATGCAGGACTTAGCTTGCTATGGTTGCAGACTTCTGAACTGCAAGTCTCTGCTGATCCCAAATAAAACTATCTTCCCTGGACAAATATCTGGCAGTCTGTTTGTGTCAGGTCAGCAATTCCCTTGTTCTTCTGGCAAGGGGAGAGGAAAAAGAAACCATTTAGAAATATGCCAGACATTCTGTTTTTCTTTCTTGTTTTTTTTTCTTTTATTGACTATTATATGTAGGTATAGTTTATTTTTTCTTTTAACATCTTTACTGGAGTATAATTGCTTTACAATGGTGTCTTAGTTTCTGCTGTACCACAAAGTGAATCAGCTGTATGTATACATATATCCCCATATCTCCTCCTTCTTGCGTCTCCCTGCCACCCTCCCTATCCCACCCCTCTAGGTGATCACAAAGCACCAGGCTGATCTCCCTGTGCTATGGGGCTGCTTCCCACTAGCTATCTATTTTACATTTGGTAGTATATGTAAGTCCATGCCACTCTCTCACTTCGTCCCAGCTTACCCTTCCCCATCCCAGTGTCCTCAAGTCCATTCTCTACATCTGCGTCTTTATTCCTGTCCTGCCCCTAGGTTCTTCATAACCATTTGCTTTTTTTTTCTTTAGATTCCACATATATGTGTTAGCGTATGGTATTTATTTTTCTCTTTCTGCCTTACTTCACTCTGTATGACAGACTCTAGGTACATCCATCTCACTACAAATAACTCAATTTCATTTCTTTTTATGGCTGAGTAGTATTCCATTGTATATGTGTGCCACATCTTTATCCATTCATCTGTCGATGGACACTTAGGTTGCTTCCATGTCCTGACTATGGTAAATAGAGCTACAATGAACATTGTGGTACATAACCCTTTTTGAATTATGGATTTATCAAGGTATATGCCCAGTAGTGGGATTGCTGGGTCGTATGGTAGCTCTATTTTTAGTTTTTTAAGGAACCTCCTTACTGTTCTACTTAGTGGCTGTATCAATTTACATTCCCACCAACAGTGCAAGAGGATTCCCTTTTCTCCACACCCTCTCCAGCATTTATTGTTTATAGATATTTTGATTATGGCCATTCTGAGTGGTGTGAGGTGATACCTCAGTGTAGTTTTGATTTGCATTTCTCTAATGATTAGTGACGTTGAGCATCGTTTCATGTGTTTCTTAGCAACCTATATATCTTCTTTGGAGAAACGTCTATTTAGGTCTTCTGCCCATTTTTGGATTGGATTGTTTGTTTTTTTGATATTGAGCTGCATGAACTGCTTGTAGATTTTTGAGATTAATCCTTAGTCAATTGCTTCATTTGCAAATATTTTCTTCCATTCTAAGAGCTGTCTTTTTGGCTTGTTTATGGTTTCCTTTGCTGTGCAAAAGCTTTTAAGTCTCATTAGGTCCCATTTGTTTATTTTTGTTTTTACTTCCATTTCTCTAAGACGTGGGTCAAAAAGGATCTTGCTGTGATTTATGTCATAGAGTGTTCTGGCTATGTTTTCCTCTAAGAGTTTGATAGTGTCTGGCCTTACATTTAGGTCTTTAATCTATTTTGAGTTTATTTTTATGTATGGTCTTAGGAAGTGTTCTCATTTCATTCTTTTACATGTAGCTGTCCAGCTTTCCCAGCACCATTTATTGAAGAGGCTGTCTTTTCTCCATTGTATATTCTTGCCTCCTTTATCAAAAATAAGGTGACCATACGTGTGTGGGTTTATCTCTGGGCTGTCTATCCTGTTCCATTGATATATATTTCTGTTTTTGTTGCAGTGCCGTACTGTCTTAATTACTGTGGCTTTGTAGTTTAGTCTGAAGTCTGGGAGCCTGATTCCTCCAGCTCTGTTTTTCTTTCTCAAGATTGCTTTGGCTATTGGGGGACTTTTGTGTTTCCATACAAATTGTGAAATTTTTTGTTCTAGTTCTGTGAAAAATGTCATTGGTAGTTTGATAAGGTTTGCATAGAATCTGTAGATTGCTTTGGGTAGATTAGTCATTTTCACAGTGTTGATTCTTCCAATCCAGGAACATGGTATATCACTCCATCTGTTTGTAACATCTTTAATTTCTTTCATCAGTGTCTTATAGTTTTCTGCGTACAGTTTTTTTTGTCTCCTTAGGTAGGTTTATTCTTAGGTATTTTATTCTTTTTTTGCAATGGTAAATGGGAGTGTTTCCTTAATTTCTCTTTCAGATTTTTCAACATTAGTGTATAGGAATGCAAGAGATTTCTGTGCATTAATTTTGTATCCTGCTACTTTACCAAATTCATTGATTAGCTCTAGTAGTTTTCTGGTAGCATCTTTAGGATTCTCTATGTATAGTAGCATGTCATCTGCAAACAGTGACAGCTTTACGTCTTCTTTTCCGATTTGGATTCCTTTTATTTCTTGTTCTTCTCTGATTGCTGTGGCTAAAACTTCCAAAACTATGTTGAATAATAGCGGTGAGAGTGGACATCTTTCTCTTGTTCCTGATTTCAGAGGCAGTGGTTTCAGTTTTTCACCATGGAGAATGATGTTGGCTGTGGGTTTGTCATATATGGCCTTTATTATGTTGAGGTAAGTTCCCTCTATGCCTACTTTCTGCAGGATTTTTATCATAAATGCATGTGAATTTTGTCAGAAGCTTTTTCTGCATCTATTGAGATGATCATATTGTTTTATCCTTCAATTTGTTAATATGGTGTATCACCTTGATTGATTTGTGTATATTGAAGAATCCTTGCATTCGTGGGATAAACCCCACTTCATCATAGTGTATGATCCTTTTAATGTGCTGTTGGATTCTGTTTGCTAGTATTTTGTTGAGGACTTCTGCATCTATGTTCATCAGTGATATTGGCCTGTAGTTTTCTTTCTTCGTAACATCTTTGTCTGGTTTTGGTTTCAGGGTGATGGTGGTCTCACGGAATGAATTTGGGAGTGTTCCTCCCTCTGCTATATTTTGGAAGAGTTTGAGAAGGATAGGTGTTAGCTCTTCTCTAAATGTTTGATAGAATTCTCCTGTGAAGCCATCTAGTCCTGGGCTTTTGTTTGTTGGAAGATTTTTAATCACAGTTTCAATTTCAGTGCTTGTGATTGGTCTGTTTATATTCTCCATTTTCATTAATATTGTTTGATCATCCTGCAGTTTATTTTTTCTCTAACCCTTCTTCAGTATTTCTTACATGGTCATAGTTCTTCCGTGTACATCAGTCATTTACAGCTCTAAAAATATTAATCTCTTTTTTTCTTAATTGTGATCAAATACACATAACATAAAACGTACTGTCTTAACCACTGTTATGTGTACAACATGGTAGCATTAAGTACACTCACACTGTTGTGCAACCAATCTCCAGAACTTTTTCATCTTCCAAAACTGAAACTCTATACTCATTAAAAAAATTATCTTACATTATACGTTATTACAAGATATTGAATATAGCTTACTGTGCTATATAGTAAATCCTAGTTTCTCTCTATTTTACATATAGACTTGCAAATACTTTCTCCAATTCCATAGGTTGCCTTTCCATTTTGTCTAGACAAATACTGTATGGTCTCACTTATATGTGGAATCTAAAAGAAAGTGAATTCATAGAAACAGAGATGAAAACGTTAGCTAACCTTTTTATGGTAATCATTTTGCAACATATACATATATCAAATCATCAAATCATACACCTTAAACTTACATATGTCAAATATGTCTCAATAAATTTGGAAATAAAGAGAAAAAAAGAAAAGTAAAAGAGAAGAATAAAACATTACTTCTGGTATCCGAATATTTACAGACTAACTGGGAAGGGGACAATGCATGCCTTGAAAATAATCAGCATGGGAGTAAAAAGAAAGGAAAGATTTGTGTCATTCCAATGCTGAGTTAGTGGATTTTGAGATAGGCAAAAACAGTGTGGATCAGAAAACCACAGAAGTGAGAGGAATGGCTCTAGAGTTGTCAGTAAAGAAGGTATTTTCATCAATAGTCTTTTGTTTATGATAGAAGTCCTACTCTAGGTGTTTAAAAAATTATGTGGAGAAAGATTTTTCATTTGTTCACACAGTTAAAAAAATTCTTGGAGTCAATCTGGCTTAAAGAAAAACTGGGTTTGGGGGCTCAATGATATCATCCAGGTGTTCCCCATGTTTCTCCATCTTGCATTGCCCACATCTCAGCTCTGCCTTTCCTTACGCTTACATCATTATCAGGCAGACTCTTTCCACATGATGACAAAGATGGTTATCTGCACCTCCAGGCTTAACAAACCCAGCAGAAACAGAGTGACATTTATTTCCTAATAATTCTATCGAAGTCCCACGTGTGGCTCATTTTGTCACGACTTGTGTCACCTCTCCATCTCTAAATCTGATACAGTGCCTGTTTGGTCTGTCCTGGGTCATATATCCCCCTCTGGAACTGGGTGGGGTATGGGGTAGGGGTTTGAACTCTGCTACAACTCTATTGATTGAATTAAGAGGAGTTGGGGTTTCCCAGAGGAAAATCAGGATTTTGTTACTTAAAGAGGGGGAATAAGATGTTGGGCAGTTATAAATAGCAGTTGTTTATTTACAGTGTCTTGACAAAACATAGCCCCAGATTTGAGTCACTTACAAACTCTTTGGGAATAGAAGATTGTTAGAGGGAGAATTTTTCTTCCTTGTGTCTTCCTTCCAAACTTGGTCTATAAAAAGAGGGACTTTCACCCCTTCATCAATATTGAATAGAGCTTATGCTCTTTTTTCCTACCTCTCACTCACTGTTTCTATCCAAGAGGAATGACTTACATGTTTGGTGAAATTGGGAAAAACGATTGAATTTGGTTAGTTCAGACCTGCCTTCCCCCAGTGTGACAATCTCTAGGTCCACGTGGCTGCAAATGGCATGAGCAATGTGGTAAATGCACTGAGACTAGGCTTCTTTGTTCTTTGTCTTGGTAGCAAGTCAGTCCAGTTTGATGTGGGAGAGGGGCAAAGTGACAGCCATTAGAATCCCATTTGTGGCCACAGATCCAGGCCACATTCTCCAATCAAGCCTTAGCAACAATAAAGCTGATTTTTTCGTCTCTGACTCCTTATCTATTTTTCAGATGTTTCTAAATGAAGGTGGTCAAAGGGATATGACCAACCCAACTGGAACTGGTGTGCAGGGGTAAGAAGTATACCAAGTTGGAAATCAGGTGACCTAGGTTTCCAGACAAGCAGGTAGGTCACGTCTCTTCTCTGGGATTAAGTTTTCTCATTCATAAAACAAGTGAGTGAGCTTTGGAGAGCTCTAAGGTTATCTCCAGATTTAGCATGTCATGATTATCACTGGGCGATAACCTGAGTCCTGAAGGCAATATATGATTCAGATTTTGAAAGATAAAAAAGTGAAAAGTTGGGGAGAGGCTAGCAGGGATGAAAGCAGCAAAAGAAGAGTTAGCATGGTAAATATGAAGAATAGAAAGAGGAAGGACTGATTGTCCAGCTCAGGCATTTGCAGACTGATTCACCCTGACAACCATTATAGTTTACATAATCACATGTAGGAGGAGTTTCACTGACGCATGTCTTGAAAAATCTTCTACTGATCTGATGAGCTTTATGATCCGATCTTAATAAAGGTTCCAAGCAGGAAGATGAAAAGTATCACTAAATATACTTTAAATCTCTATAATTCCTATCTTAAAGAACAGCAAAGGGATGGGATCATGGACTAACCACTTGTGATTACGTTTTTTGCCTGGATTCCTTGTCTAATGAACATAGCAAGTTTTTTCCTTAGGCTCCATTTCATGAGTTTAACATTCATTATATCGGCTTCTCTGACCTTGTCCTGTCTTTGATTCTGATTCCAGATCTAACATGTCACTGTTATCATTGAGCAATGATAAGAAAGCAGAATAAAAGGTATTATATATAGTTATATATAATATAATACAATGTATTATAATATATAATATATATCATGATACAATGTATTATAATATATTATATATCATATGTATATTAATGATATTGATAATATAAATATAATAAATGAGTATTAAAAATTTAATATAAATATAATATATATTATAATATATATATATGATATAATCTCAGCTTATATTTCTTGCTTACTCAAGTCCTGCACCTAACAGCTCTGAGGAGCCCATTTGGGTACATCACACTCATTCACCGGAAAAGCTATGAATGTGTTGATCATGTCTCATCATGTCTTCATATCTTCAGGCAAAAGTTCTGCCTTCCTAACCTAGAATCCTTCTGGCTGGTACCAGGGTATATTCAGAGACATCTTTTATATTCGTCTTTAGTATTTTTAATTATTGATTTAATGGTTATAAGAACTCTTACTTGAGGCCATAATCATCATTTGAAGGAGAAATAGTGGCAAGGAGGCATTTGTTCACCAACAGAACATATTATTAAGTTGGGAGTTCTTTCTGAAAAAGACAGCATCTTACCACTGTAAGATGTGTGGAAGGGAGGGCCTGACCCGCTATGTAGCCTGACCTGATACTAGAACACTTCCTAAGCTCCAGCCAAAGCTATTTTCAAAAAAAATTTATTGGAGTATAGTTGATTCACAATGTTGTGTTAGTTTCAGATGTACAGCAAAGTGAATTAGTTATACATATATCCACTCTTTTTTAGATTCTTTTCCCGTATAGGTCATTACAGAGTATTGAGAAGAGGTCCCTGTGCTATACAGTAAGTCCCTATTAGTTATCTATTTTATATATAGTAGTGTACATATGTCAGTCCCAGTCTCCCAATATATCTCTCCCTGCCCCAACCCCAGGTAACCATAAGTTTGTTTTCTACATCTATGACTCTATTTCTGTTTTGTAAATAGGTTCATTTGTATCATTTTTTTAGATTCCACATATAAGTGATATCATATGATATTTGTCTTTCTCTGTCTGACTTACTTCACTCAGTATGACAATCTCTAGGTCCACATTGCTGCAAATGGCATTATTTCATTCTTTTTTATGTCTGAGTAATAGTCCATTGTATATATGTACCACATCTTCTTTATCCATTCCTCTGTCAATGGACATTTAGGTTGCATGTCCTAAATGTCCATGCAATCATGTCCTCCCAGCCAAAGCTATTAAGTGTTCATTATTTACCATGATCCTGGGCTGTAGTCTTTGACAGTCCTAGTGACTAGCACTCCCCCAGCCACTTTCTGAAAGAAATCAGCCCCAGGATTCTTCCTGCATAAAGTTGCAAGAGCCTATGCCATATACATTGAGAGCAGCTAACCCTAGGAATAGAGTTAGCTCCAGCCATGATATGTTGAACAAGAGATTTGCACATAATTAAGGATAACTTTATCGAAGACTGTTTGGCTTGAAACACTGCCTTATAATAGTGTCCTATATTAAAATGTACTGGTAACAAGGGCTAACATCTATAGAATAGATGTGAAGACTATCAGTTCTTTTGTGGCTTATTGAGAAACCTGGTCTTACAGGTCCTATAGATGTAGAGGCGGTAGAGAAGAAGAAGGAGTCTCTAAGGTTCTGAATGAAAGCTGATAATCATCCAAGTCTAGGGATTACTGGGATCTAAAATACCTTTGTGGATAAGATGATAAGTTCCATTGAGAAGCAGTAGAGCCTAAAGGTGGGGTGCAGACTCAGGAGCCAAACTGCCTGTGTTTGAAGACTAGCCTGCCAATAGATAGCTATGTGATCTTATGTAAGTGCCATCAATTCTCTGTACCTTAATTTCTCCATCTGGAAAACTGGTATAATAACGGTATCTGCCAGACTGAATTGTGAGGCTGCAACAAGTTTGTACATGTTAACGCTTAGAACAATGGCTGGCACATAGTAAATGCTCAAAAAGACAAAAGCTCTTAGTATTATTTTATCCTGTTTCTTAAGTGAGGCAAAATAACTTGTTGAGGTGCTGTGTTTCTTTTCCCCCTATTTTCCCTTTCCTGTATTCTAAAGAGGACTCCAGGTCCTTTGTTCTCTCTTTCCTGGGGAGAGAGTGGGTTGGGGTTCAGGGCCTAAAGTCTGTCTTCCTAGCTTTTGTTTACCTGGAATCCTGAGCCTATTGTAAGGATTGTGCTCAAAGGAGAGGAAGGAAGTAGTTGACTTTAGAGTAGGCAGAAGGACTGTGATTTCTCCAAGCCTTGGGAAGAACTGACGGCTGCTAGTTTGGAAGTAGTAAGGATCTGGGGCCCCTTCCTGGCAGAACCCCTGCGGGTGATGTATCTGTGGTCAACCTTAGGAGGCTAACTAGACTCTAGGTACTGTGGCTTTCACCTAGGCATGGGAGAAGTGTAACTGCTTGCTTTTCCAGTACCATGCAGACTTGGACTAAAAAACATGATGGCCTGAGGATTAGAGATACTCTTCCTGTTTGACACTTGCAATGCAAATCTCCTGATCCTCAAGAGGGAAGAGAGCTCCAGGAAGTGACTGGAATTTAATTTTTTGCAATTCTGGAAGTGCAGAGATGTGGAGTTGAAATAAATTTGATTTAAAGAGAATAAAGAAATATAATAGTTTTTGTATACTCAAATCTGAGGAGTACATCGAAACCAATTACACAATAAACCATTATTACCAAAAGTAATTTAGTTTTTTATAGGGTCTTTTTTGTCATATTAGAAAGACTAAATGATATGTAATTTTGTGCTAAGAAATAAATTACAAAGAAAAGATCCTTAAAGGGAATGAGAGGCCAGAGGGGTGGAGTGGGTAGCATCAAGGATCTCCCCACTTGAAGTCATTGTTTGTAATGGTGGACTCATTGATGAAGGTTTCCTTCAGAGTTAAGGTCAGGCTTTGGGGCACATGGCATCTGTCACTTTAGAGTATATATTAGTTTCCTAGGGCTGCTGTAACAAGGTACCACAAACTGGGTAGCTTAACACAACAGAAATTTATTCTCTCACAGTTCTGGAAGCTGGAAGTATAAAATCAAGGTATCATCAGGGCCATGCTTTCTCCAAAACCTCTAGGGGATAATTCTTCTTTGTCCCCTCTAGCTTCTGCTCTTTGCTGGTAATCCTTGGCCTATCTTGGCTTACAGATGAATCATTCCAATCCGCCTGCATCATCACTTCCATGAAGCTTCTTCACTGTAAGAAATGTCTTCTTCCTTTGCACTGCTATGACATCTAATTCTCAACTTTCTTGTGGTATATATGTTATAGCACAGTTATTTATGATTATTTCTGTAGTAGGCACCTTTTCAGTTGTCTGCTCAGACAACCAAATCTCTTCCTTGGAAATAATAGTACAAAACAGCAAGGGAGAGTTCTGCCTGCCATATTCATAGTACATGATCCTTGGCCCCTGATCGTAGCTCATTTGATGAGGGGTGGACAACTGACCAAATTGAATCAGTAAAATTCTCTCCCTAGGGAATTTGAAACTCAGGGATTCTGGTGAGTCTTAGTGCTTTTGATTAAACTGAAGATATGTTAACCCAAGCATTGCTAGGACCAGCAGAAAGCTCAGAGAAGCAAAGAAAGTTTTTCTGAACAAACGAGAATGAAGTAGAGGTGCAAAGAGGGATGGCTGTAGTGTTAGGAGAAATTAGAGGGAAAAAAATCAAGATGTTGGCATTTACTACTTACCTTCTGTTGCTTTCACCAAAGTTCTACAGGAGAGGAATTAACTCAAACTAGACCTGAGGAGGTCTGCAAGTAGATATAAAAAGAGATACAGTATTTCTAAGATAAGTACTTTCTGCCTATAGACTGTAGTTTAAATTGACTGATTGTCCCATAATTTGGAGCCTTGCAGGATTGTAAAAACCACAGGCTCCTGTATCTCAAAACTGAAGCTGGCACAATCAGTGGCAAAGAATGGCAGGCACAGCAGAGGGTACAATTAGTGGTCTAGGCCTTTCTCAAGCAGGTTCTGTTAAAAAATCCTCTGCCAGACCAAAGGGAAAACTCTGTTGACAATGACCCAGATATGAATGATGTCTCATCAACCAAGGTTATTTTAGGCCTAGGGAAATCCAAGTGCAGAGATGAGTAGATAAAAAAGAGATACTTTAAAAAAAAAAAAAGAAAAGAAAACACAGTGGAGCATAATAATAGGGCCTGGAAAAATTCAGGTCCCCCTGGTATCCCCCAAGCACCTACTTTTATCAAAAGGAGAGCCAATACCTCAGATGCCTCTTAAAATAAAGGGGAAGATTAGCTGTGCCTCTGCTACCCTAAGGTAATTGAGGGACTAGGGGACCTCGGCAGAGTCCTAGGGCCTGTTGCTAAACTTAAGACAGAAATTTCTAGGCTAGTGTGAAGATTCAAGGACGTGAGTTGACGACAACTCTTCCTTTGACTACCACCCCATGGAAGAGAATTTAAATCAAATCTATTGTGGTAGAAGGTAGAATTTTAATTGCCGACCCCAACATCTATTTTCTCCTTCTTTAGTAACAGATTCCCGGTTCTTATCTGGGCATATTGCCATTTGGAATGAAAAACTAGACAACATTTCCCTACCTCTCTTACTTAGACAAGGCCATGCATTTAAGTTCTCGTTAATGAGACATAGGCAATAGTGTTTTGTGGGCCTTCTGAGAAATCTGCTTAGAAGGGAGGAGGCTTTCCCTTCTTCACATTTCCCCATCCTACTGCCTGGAATGTGGGTATGATAGCTGGAGTTCTCTCAGCCATCTTGGGCCATGAAGATGACAGCCATACCCTAGGGATAGTGGAACAGAGAGCCAAAAGGAAGTTGTGTACTTCATACCAGCTCTGGATGATTTACCTCCAGACTTATGAAGGAAAGAAACTTTAATCTTGAGTAGGACACTATTCTTTGGGTTGTTATCTTATAGGAAACTAAATTTAATACTAAGTGATATATCTACTAATTTTAAGGAAGTACATTGCCAGACAAAAGCAAAGCCTGGCCAAAACAAACAAACAAAAAACAAACAAACAAAATACCCAAAGGCCTATGATTTTTCAACCCCTAAGGCAATCCCCAAGTCACTGAACTCACATCTACAGGAAGTGAGTTGCTGAAATGGTACAGTCCCCAGAAGGATAAACCTTCCCAATGCCCCTTTCAGGAGTAGCCAAGTAGGAAAATGGACAAGGGAGATACTCTCAGAGAACAGAATCTGAGATATCCAGCTGGTTTGAACAAGAACTCACTCTATTGCCAAGTCAAGGAGCTCTTACTATTCATGTATATGGTACATAAATGGATATGATATTGTTTAAGTAATCTTTGTATATTGTATCGATTTTTTTCCATTTCCAAATGGGAGGTTTTATTTAGTTCATCCTGTTTTCCCTCTAAGGAACCAGCTCTCTCTCTTTCAATCCACAGGTTTGAGCAGAGATGTCCCATTCCCTGTCCCATTCCCTGGTTCAAAGAGTAGGTGCATAAACTCTAACCTGGCTTCAAGAATGGGCATGTGATCTAAGCTGGTATAATCATGTGCCCAAAACTAGGCCAGTGAACCAGCCCTTGGAATTACAGTGGAACTATTGGGAGCAATGCACTCTCTTCTTCTGGATTGCTAATCTAGTGAGATCTAAGTGTGGACCTTCCAGTGATAAACACAGAGCTTGAGCACCAGCATACAGCTGTGCCTGAAACTAAACCATCCGTGGACCTTTCAACTGTATGACCTAATACATGCCCTCCTTTTTTAAACCAGTTTATTTTGAATTCAATCGTTTATAATCAGAAGAACTCTGACAAATAGACACCCATATCCTCGTAATGCACCCCTGCCCCCATTATACTTATGCTAAGAATCATTTACTGATAGTAGCTTGTGGTTTTTTTCTCAGGGCTATTGGTATTTTTCCCTTCCATATTTATTCTTCCTTGTCTGATCTGCTTTTTTTTTTTTAAAAAAAAAAACATCTTTATTGAAGTATAATTGCTTTACAATGGAGTACAATTGCTTTAGTTTCTGCTGTATAACAAAGTGAATCAGCTATACATATACATACATATATCCCCATATCTCTTCCCTCTTGCATCTCCCTCCCTCCCACCCTCCCTATCCCACCCTCTAGGTGGTCACAACGCATTGAGCTGATCTCCCTGTGCTATGCGGCTGCTTCCCACTAGCTATCTGTTTTACGTTTGGTAGTGTATATATGTCCATGCCACTCTCACTTTGTCCCAGCTTACCCTTCCCCCTCCCCGTATTCTCAAGTCCATTCTCTAGTAGGTCTGCATCTTTATTCCCATCTTGCCCCTAGGTTCTTCATGACCATTTTTTTTTTTTAGATTCCATATATATGTGTTAGCATACGGTATTTGTTTTTCTCTTTCTGACTTATTTCACTCTGTGTGACAGTCTCTAGGTCCATCCACCTCACTACAAATAACTCAGTTTCATTCCTTTTTATGGCTGAGTAATATTCCATTGTATATATATGCCACATCTTCTTTATCCATTCACCTGTCGACAGAAATTTAGGCTGCTTCCATGTCCTGGCTATTGTAAATAGAGCTGCAATGAACATTGTGATACATGACTCTTTTTGAATTATGGTTTTCTCAGGGAATATGCCCAGTAGTGGGATTGCTGGGTCGTATGGTAGTTCTATTTTTAGTTTTTTAAGGAACCTCCATACTTTTCTCCAGAGTGGCTCTTCTGATCTGCTTTTAAGCCACACGTGAGAAGCCAACTCCCATCCTGTTTGTTGATGCTGCTTGTTTTTAAGCATTGCCTTGTGTAAAGAACTATTCTGGATAGTCCTAAAGGGAGAAAGAATAGAGGTGAAGGCTTGGAGATGCAAAAGACAGAGAAGGCAAAATGGGAGGGAGGTTTGGAAAACTTCCTGGGAGACCTAGAAGACCAAACAGGAGGAAGGGTATTCAATTAGGAAGCTACTGCTATTTTGTTGTGCACTCTGTACCCTCTCAGTGCTCTGGGGGATATGGCAGAACCTCGGAAGGAAATGACTGGGTGGTACAATGAGGGAGGCAGATCCTAAGAACTGTGGCTCCCAGTCTTGCAAGTGGGATTCTTATGTCCAAGCTTAGAATAGAAGTAGCAGTGGATTCATGTGCTTTTTTTTTTAATTGTGGAAAAATATACATAACATAAAATTTGCCATCTTAAGATGAATAAAGAAAAGGTGATATATATATACATATATGTATACATATATAATGAAATATTATTCAGCCATAAAAAAGAAGGAAATCCTGCCATTTGCAACAACATGGATGGACCTCGAGGGCATTATGCTAAGTGAAATAAGCTAGACAGAAGAAGACACTGTATGATCTCACATATATATGGAATCTGAGTACATTGAACTCATAGAAGCAGAGAGTAGAATGGTGGTTGCCAGGGGCTGAGGGGTGGGGAAAATGGGGAGATGTTGGTCAAAGGGTACAAACTTCCGGTTATAAGAAGAATAAGTTCTGGGGACATAAAGTACAACATAGTGACTGTAGTTAATACTATATTGTATGCTTGAAAGTTGCTATGATAGTAGAGCTTTCATGTTCTCACCATGACAACAACAACAAAACGGCAATTATGTGCGGTGAAGGATGTGTTAATTAACCTTATTTTGGTAAACACCTAGCTATATATATGTGTATCAAATCATCACATTGTACACTTTAAACTTACACAAGTTATACAACAACTATATCTCAATAAAGCTGGAAAAAATTTACTATCTTAACCATTTTTAAGTGTACAGTTCAGTGGCATTTAATTTCGTTCACGTTATCGTGAAACCATCACCAGCATTCACTTCCAGAACTTTTTTCATTTTTCAAACCTGAAACTCTGTACCCATTAAACAATAACTCCCCAGTCCCTGGCAGTCACCATTCTACTTTTGATCTCTCTAGGTACCTCATATAAGTAGTATTTGTCCTTTTGTGACTAGCTTATTTCACTTAGCATAATGGCCTCAAAATTCATCCATGTTGTTGCATGTATCAGTATTTCCTTCCTTTCTAAGGTTGAATTATATTCCATTGTATGTATATGCCACATTTTATTTATCCATTCATCCATTGATGGACATGTGTTGCTTCCACATTTTGGCTATTGTGAATAGTACTGCTATGTACATGGGTGTACAAATATCTGAGTCCCTGCTTTCAGTCAAGTCATCTACTTTTAAAGAAACATGAAAGCTTGGATAAAGAGCATATTTGTGGCGACTAGTGTGGACATAAGACCAGAATACCTCTCTCTGAATGTTTATGGCTCTGCAAAACACTCAAGGTCCTTGAATGAGCATCTGGGGTAGGGGGCAGTGGTGGGGGAGTTTTTAATTCTTACCAGTCCATCAGGTGGGGACTCAGAGAAGATTAAATTTAAATTGGAGAAATAGGGAAATTCCTTATACCCATTTTGTAGAGTATTTTCATAGCTGCTATACTGATTTGACTAAATTTTCATTACTTGCTGCAAAACGAGACTTGACTCTATTTTCTCCTCTCTTAGTCTATAAGGTCTTTGCAACAGAATTCAAGTCTGAGCAGTTTCTTTTTATTCCACATAGGAGAAGTATCACACACAAAAAAGGTTAATTGAAAAAAATAAAAATAAAAAGTTTAATTGTATGACATGCTCCTAAGCGATCAGTGATAAATCTCAACTCTAAAGCTATCAGAGAGGACAAAGGGCCATTCTATGATCTTTCATTCAACATAGGATACTACTTTTTAAAAAGGGTGGTTACATATGTTTATAGCGTAAAATTTTAACAACTTTAAGTGTACAGTTCAGTGCAGCACATTCACAGTGTTGTGCAATCATCACCACCATCCAGATCCAGAAATTTTCCATCATCCCTAATAGAAATCCTTTACCCACTAAACAATAACTCGCCATTCCCCTCTCCCCCTACCCCTTGGTAACCCCTGTTTTACCTTTTGTCTCTATACATTTTCCTAATCTAAGACCTAATGTAAGTGGAATCATCCAATGTTTGCCTTTTGTGTCTGGCTTATTTCACTTAGCATAATGTTCTCAAGGTTCATACATGTTGTAGCATGTGTCAGAATTTCATTCCTTTTAATGGCTGAATGTATTCCATTGTACATATGTACCACATTTTATTTATCCATTCATCTGTTGATGGATAACTGGATTATTTTCACCTTTTAGCTATTGTGAATAATGCTGCTAGGAACACTGGTGTACAAGTATCTGAGTCCCTGCTTTCAAGTCTTCTGGGTATATACCCAGGTGTGGTATATACTGCTAATTCATATGGTAATTCTATGGTTAAATTTTTGAGAAACTGACGAACTGTTTTCCAAAATGGCTACCAGCAAAGCAGAAGGGTTCCAATTTCTCTACATCCTCAGCAACACTAGTTATTTTCCATTTTAAAAATTATAGCTATCTTAGTGAGTATGACGTGGCAGCTCATTATAGTTTTGATTTGCATTTCTCTAAGGTGATGTGGAGCATCTTTTCATGTGTTTATTGGCCATTTGTATATCTTCTTTGGAGAAATATCTGTTCAAGTCCTTCCTTTGTCCATTTTTGAATTGAGTTATTTGGTTTTTTTGTTGTTGAGTTGTATGATTATGCTTTTTAAATCCCTAAGTTAGGTGCTGGAAATATAGCAATGGGTAAGACACAGACTGTGTCCTCAAGAAACTCACAAGCTAGTGGGAGAAGCAGACAATATTCTAATGCAGTGTGGTGAATCCAGTGATAATTGTATGCTCAAGGTATTATGAGAGTTTCAAAGAGGGGTACACTAGTGGAGGTGGGAAACAGACGTGGAAGTTTTCTTGGGCGATATGGTACTTAAACAGAGTCTCAAAGGATGCTAGCCAGGCAAAAAAGGGGTGGGGTGCACATTCAGGCAGAAAGGAAGTGATGAGCAATGGTTTGCAGGCATAGAACAGTAGGGGATGTGCTGGAAACTCCAAGCATTTACCTGCTGTTGAAGTGGCAAGTCCAATGTAGGCAGTGGCAAGGGATGAGGCTGGAGAGCTAGACAGGGACTGGTCATGCCAGATGTTGTAGGCTGTTGTAAGGTGTGTTTATGCTTTATCCTGAGAGCTATGGAGAGTCATTCAAGGGTTTTAAGCAGAGGAGTTATATAGTGAAACTTGTGTTTTAGATCAGACCTTTCCAATCTTTCTTCATATTACATCACGGTATACATAGCATGATAAGATCTGTATGGCATTCTGAGGTAGGTGTACTTGCAGCTGCATGCTGCTGGAGATGACAGGACCAGACTTTAGCTGCCCCAGGTCCGACACAGCTGTCTCAGGAGCTAAGGTTGGGAAGGTGTTTTAGATAGATCATTCTGACAGTCACGTGAAGAACAGATTGGAGGAAAACAGCACCGGAGGCAAGCTATCAACCAGGTATAGTAGGGATAGAGAAAATAACTAGGAGATAGAACTGATGGGACTTGCTAGATTAAAGATAGAGGGTGGGGGAGGAGGAGTCAAAAGTGATTCCCAGGTTTCTCGCTTGGACCACTGGGTGGAGGAGCAGCATATTTAAGAGGGAAGATTATGATTTTAGGGCTGGATGTAAAGATTTGATTTACTTTGAGATGACTGGCTGGAGATGCCCAATAGATGGTCATTATGTTCTTATTGGCTCTATTGGCTATGGAGAATTGAGCTGCAGAGACCAAGAATCCAGTTCAGTGTGGAAATTCTTATGGGAATGACTATACCAGAGATCCACCTTCTTTGAAAAGTTTCCCATTCCACAGCCTCAAAAGGGCAACCTTTTGTATATGCCATGTGACTTCACACTTTGTCCACAGCTGCGTGTTATAGGGAGAAACATTTGACTCATCATTCAAATGGTCTCTCATGAGAATCAGGCATTGGGGCCCCATGACTTAGTCAGTTTGGTGGGGAACCAAGCTTGAAGGTCCAATAGATCCATCATTCTCAAATTGCATCCCCAGATTATCAGAATCATTTGAGAACTTGTTAGAAATTCAAATTCTCATACTTCACCCCCTAGCTACTGATTCAGAGACTCTTGAATGGGTCCCAGTAATATATGTTTTACAAACCTCCCTTCTGGTGCAGGCTATCATTGATAGAGACTCTTGGGATAAGACTGCCATTCTGAGAGGAACCCTGATGAATCACCCAAGTGCTGATAAGTAAGCAGAGGAAGCTGGTTTGCAGAGAGAAGCAGGAGACTGAAAAGAGACAGACAGACAGATAGACACAGAGAAACAGAGGCAGAGAGACAAAGAGAGGAGAAACAAGCTACCTGATAACTTCCCGGTAACATGAGTCCCAGTTGTTCTTCCTGCAACTGGAATTTGTGAAATTTCCCTGCATCACTGCATAAATCCCTTTTATTTGAATGGGGTTTTCTTCTTTATAATAAAAATGCCCCTATTTCTTAGTCGATTATTTTTCCAAAAACATATTGTGCATTTACTGTGTGGCCACTGTACAAGACATCATAAATGATAGCAAGGTCGGGCTTCCCTGGTGGCGCAGTGGTTGGGAGTCCGCCTGCCGATGCAGGGGACATGGGTTCGTGCCCTGGTGTGGGAAGATCCCACATGCCGCGGAGCGGCTGGGCCCGTGAGCCATGGCCGCTGAGCCTGTGCGTCCGGAGCCTGTGCTCTGCAACGGGAGAGGCCGCAACAGTGAGAGGCCCACGTACAGAAAAAAAAAAAAAAAATGATAGCAAGGTCAGCAAGGGTTATTGCCCTTGAGAGGCCCCGTTTAATGTAGGAGGAATATAGATAATGTTAGAAGCCCTGTAGGGGAGGTGGCTGCTGAGATTTGAGATTACTTGGTAAGAACTAAATAAATACAGATCTTCCTTAACTTACGATGGAGTTACACCCCCATAAACCCATTTGAAGGTGAAGATATCATAAGTCGAAAATGCACTTAATACACCAAACCCACCAAACATTGAAGCTTAGCCTAGTCTACGGTAAACGTGCTCAGAATGCTTATATTAGCCTGCAGTTGGGCCAAGTCATCTAACACAAAGCTTATTTTATAATAAAGTGTGGAATATCTCATGTAATTTCTTTAATATTGTGCTAAAGGTGAAAACCAGAACAGTCTTATGGGTCCAGAATGGTTGTGTTTTGGATGGTCACCCTCGTGACCACGTGGCTGACTGGCATTGTAAGATCAAAAAATCGAAAGTTGGGAACTATCTGTAGTAGCTGCATCTCAGTGGTATCTAGTAAGGTCAGAGGAGACTCCAAGGAAGAGGTGATAGTTGATATATACCTTGAATGATGAGGGCAAAGAAGAGGAGGAAGAAGAGGGGAAGATGTTCCAAATAGAGAGAAAAATAGCACAAAGATATGGGAACCGATGGGGTGCGTGTGGGAAACGGTGAGTGGTGTAAGGGCAAATTCAGATTAAAACTGAGATGCTTAATTCTCCTTGTTGAAAATAAGTGAGGAGATGTCTCCCATTTCTTTCCAAATTTCTTTCCCTGTCCCTTACAAATGAATGTAAATCTCAATAATGGCTAAATCAACCTCTCGATAGTCTCACAACTCCGGGATGTTTCCTCAAGGATCTGGGAGCCATCTCTTTGAAATGCAAACATCAAGGGGGATAGAGCCTCATCTTTCAGTTGCTGTGGGAGTTTAGGAGCCTAACTTCCCTGGGCACCTTGCTCCAATTTGCAAGACTATCTTTGATAAAGATATGATAAGTTTGTTTCTCCTACAGATAAAGTCAACACAGGTGGCCTCCCCAGTGGATGAGAAAGTTAGGATGAACTCTGAATGACCACAGGTGCCGTCAAGTCCTCTTAGTTGAGGACTAGTTTTTGTTTACCCCGAAAACAAGTATGGAATGGGTTGTATCTGTTTGATTACATGAGGGGGGTGAGATTCCTTTCTGTCTCTGCAATCACTTAGTGGGGTGCCTCTGATGCTCATCCCATTCCACTTTAATGTTCATTCAATAATAAAAATGTTTTCTTTCATGACTACCTTTGTGGAGAGGATTTGGGCATTGGAAGATCTCATTTTTTCAATTTCCCCAACAGAGGTTTGGTTTGTCTAGAGTGTACAGGTTACAGAAGGCAGGGGAGAGATGAAACGAGAAGGTGAGCATAAGGCCAGAGCACAAGTGTGCTATGTGAGCAGGTCAGTGTTATTCCACAGGCAGGGGGAGGAGCTATGGGAGAATTTCAGTCAGGGAAATGACGTAACGTTCGACCTTAGAAAAATGACTCCAGCAGTAACATATAGGGTGGGTTGGAAGGGAGAAGGGTCTAGTGTCATAGCACTGCATGTGGACACAATAATAATTGAAAAATACTAGTTAAGGGCTTTCTTAGTGTGTTACTACTCATAGGTTATTCTTGGACTGGCCTTTCCCTAAGCCCCCTATGAATATCTGGATTTTTGTTTTGTTTTGTTTTGTTTTGCGGTACGCAGGCCTCTCACTGTTGTGGCCTCTCCCGTTGCGGAGCACAGGCTCCAGACGCGCAGGCTCAGCGGCCGTGGCTCACGGGCCCAGCCGCTCCGCGGCATGTGGGATCCTCCCAGACCGGGTCACGAACCTGCGTCCCCTGCATCGGCAGGCGGACTCTCAACCACTGCGCCACCAGGGAAGCCCTGGATTTATATATTTTAATTTTTACCACAGGGACATTTCTCCAGGATGTGGAGAGTAGTGTCTTCAGGAACTAGACTATCTCTGATGATTTCCATCAGGAGAAGGGGAGTTGCTTATTACAGTGGTCTCTGCCATTGGCTGGTGCTGAGTTTATGATAAACACTTGGTTGATATTCAGTGAGGTCCTGTACACCAGGCAAACTGCGGTGTGCTGGTTAGCTCAAATGCCTCATTTATTGGCAACCCCTGCTGGAAGCCCCCAACAGTTACCATTGATTCATGTGAGTTCAGGCTTTCCTAGTATAACAACCCATAAATGGATTTCGGCACCTGGGACTTTGTAAACAGAAATTGAGAAGAATCAAAACACTGTGAATGAACTACATACACATTTATTAAATAGTTAACAAAGGCACATCAATAACCACTTACTATATATATATATATATATATATATATATATATATATATATATATATATATATATATAAAACACAGATATGATTCTTAACTTCCAATTTCCTCAACAAAGAATTGTCCGACTCTTCAGGGCACGAAGGCTAAGGGCAAAGTCTCAGTCCTGACCTTATTATTCCCCGCCCTCTTCTTGAGAACTGCGTTGATCTTCAGAGTTAACCTTCATTTTCTGTAGCCATAATGTCTCTAGGAGCATGCTGGCTGCAGAGACTCCTCAGGTTCTTTCTCCATCCTCAGGTCCAGTTCATGAACAGGCTGTGTCTGCTTTAACAGGTGCTGTCGCTACTGCTTGCTGCCATTCATCCAGTTACTCTATGATTTTTCACCAACTTCTCTCTTTGCACTCGGACATGCATGCTGTGCACTGAATCACTTATGGGGTGAAACCTCCCTCTCTCTCATCAGGAAAATCTCTGATTTTTCTTGCATCTATCCGTTTTGCCCCAGGTGTCCTGCCTGCCTTTGCACTGCACTCTGTTTACGTGCAAAACACGAAAATGCTGGGCTGACCAGAACTTCCTTCTCATACCAATTGCTACATCCACTTTGGAATGGGGCATCTATTTGAAAGGACAGGAATCAAATCTCTGTTCCTCTCACAAACCTCACCTTTCTGTCTGGGTGGCTGCCCTTCTTATCAGTGGAGCCCTTGGCTTTTGTTCCCCAGACTCCCACTGTCCTCCTGCTGAAGGGAGAAGTCTAAGTCCAGGCACAGAAAGGAAAAGCTGGGAGGGCTCAGTTAAATGGGCACTTCTAGTACAGGGAAGAGTCAAGTAAAAAGTCAGAGTATGTTGGATATTAGCAAGCACAGGCATGAGGCTACTCCAGAAATGTGACCATTTGTCAGGCCCATCACTCTGTTATGCTCTTTACTACAGAGGTGGACCATGGCGTGGATTCAGGTCTGTGGAATTCGGGGATGCTCAGTATCAAGTCAGTATTTTAGGTTCATTATGGTATCAGAACTTTCCTGACAATAACAAAATGACAGGAGCCTTCCTTTTTCGGCCTTCTTGATGTGGTGAATGACGGTACCACCCCTCCATGGGAATTTGGTTGCTGGTTAAATGCTGTGATTCAAGTGCCCAGATTTTTGCTTCACTAAAGCATTTCTCCGTCATCTACGCATGTGGCCGTCTGATATTTGAACACTGGAGAGTCATGACTTTTTAAATACAAACACTCCCAGGAGGGGCCGTGCATTAAGCACTTCTGGTCTATAACACCTTAGTGTGATTTGTCTCTTAGCAGCTATGAGCTGCTCTCCATAGCCTGAGATGCCCACCAGGAAAGTTCTGAAGGAAAAAAATCCATTATGTATCTGGGGAAGCAGGCCTGATAAGCTGCTACCATGGGGCTTCTAGAAGGCCAGAGGCCACCATGGGGGATGAGAAAAGGAGGGGCTTAAAAGGATGCTGGGAAAAGGCTGAAAAGTGTCAAGGTAAACTTGGTTGACATCTGGTTTTGCCCCTGAGTCAACTTTCTTCTGACCAATAGAAACTCCATTTTGATGACCATGGAGAATGCCTGCCCTGAATTCTTCCTTCTATCATTCAGCAGCTTCAAAGAGAGGGACATTAGCTGAATTATTTAGAGGCTAAAGACCTCTTGTAAATGTCTATATACTGAACTGGTTTTAGTGCTGGAATTATGAGAGTCACAGAAACATATCAAACACGTCAAAGGGCTCAAAGTTGGCTAATCAGGAGATGCCACAGCGGGAACCACACTTAGAAATAGTCAAGCAGGGCACAAAGGGCAAGGCAGCTAGTAGCTCTGTATGATTCAGCTGATATTGGACAAGGACCCAACCTCCTCCCTGGCCCTTTTTACTGTTCTAGACACGTGAATAATACTTTACTCTGTTACAACCTCTCATCCAAAGTCTCTTCACATCACTTTTCTATCAGCCTGACTACTGAACAGCAGCGATATGGAGAAGTTCCTGATTAGTGTTTTTAAGTGTTTACAAATCTGACCGAATAAAGAATTACCAAGTTACATTTTGCTTTCTTTAAAGAACAAAACCGATTATCCGTTCATTCCTGTGCCATTTGTTGGAGATAACCAATTTTAAGTGAGATAAAACATTTTAATGGAAAAAGTCATGCATCCCGTTGTTATGAGACCATTGATGCCCATCTTGAAAAGAATAAAATGAATGACACTGGTTTCATATGTTACACTCAACATGCAGGATAGAAATGAATAATAGGAAAATACAAACTAATAATAATAATGTATCTTAGAATATGCCTCAGAATTTCTGAAGCACAATAGAAACCAGTAAGCGTTATCACAAAATTTTTAGTGTTCTTTTGCTAAAATATAAGTGTGTCTTTCTTGTGTATACATCTAATACAATGGATGTATTAGCTATATAATTCAAAATACTAGAAGAACTCGTAATGTGTGAATATGGATTCATAAAAAAAGACAAAACCAAGAAATTTACACATTTTATTGAAAGAACAAAAAATAAACAACATAGAAATAGCATACTAAAATGAATTCCATAATGCACACTTCTAAACACAAACAAGCAGTACAGCGCTATAACTTGGAAAAAAAACACCCCAAAATCAAAGCATCTGCCCTACTGATAGCAGTTGAGGGAATGAGCTATTGCATTTTGGAGGCAAAACATTATGGGAACAGTTTACATTTATTAAATACAGTGATCATTATTTAAATCTATAAGTGTTGCACAGGGCTAATAATTTTCTTATTGATAAGTATTTTTAAATTGGCATTTTTCTGCCCAAAATATGTGCTTCCATTTTCTACATTATACTGGATTGTTGTTATACAAATGCATAAAATTAGCCCTTTAAAAGAGTATATTTGGAGCATCTTTTAAAGAAAACTTATTTAAATTATTGTAATTTGGGGGCATGTCACAAATTGTTCATTTTCTAATGATTAAAGCAACAACAATAATAAAAGGAAACTTATTTTGAAACGGGCAATCCCAGAGTCCAATGATATAATGGTCATGTAATTCTCTCAACTGCTAGACACAAAAGACACAGCAAGAAAATAATTTGGTTTCCATCATTAACAAACAGCATCTGTATACCGGAATAAAGCTTTGGAATCATGCAGTTCTGTGACAGATCAATGTTGTAGGTTGTGTGTTTGGGGAGAAAAGAGCACTGCTTAAAGTTGGGTTACTTTTAGGTCTTGTTACAGGGGTTTTTTTAAAAATTAAAGTAATAATGATATACCTGTGACTTATTTCACAGTGATATGCTATAATTGAGGATGGGTTCTATTTAAAGATAAAATTCCTCTGGAATAACCCTGCTCTGGAGTATTGATGGGTGGTTCTCTTTCAGGAAAGAACAAGTGGAGGGGCTGGAAACTGAATTAGTCAAACTAAATCCTTTCCTGGGCTTAACAATAGAGGTCCTTTCATTCTCTAATTTTACTTACTTAAAAGACAGCACTGTGTTTAAGCTCCAAAGAGTGTGACATAGTGGCTGTCAGTATGTACCACATGCCATCAATTAACTGGTTATCTTTTGTGATGCTTCTAGGTTCATTCTTACTATTTTATAGGTGATTCTGCCTGACTTAAAATCTTACTATATTTCTATTGACCTTATGAAAATATATTCGTGTGGCTTATAGTTTCACAAGGAAATGTCAACACAAGAACATGGGTTAAGTTGGGGAAATATGTTGGTGATAAGGTTAAAGTTGGAGTTCCTAACTACAGAAGGAGTGAATGCTTACATTTTCTATCAATGGAAATACTGGTCAGATGGTCAGGCTGTTAGCTGTATGGCTGACTCTATGTGGTTATGGGCTCAAGGGGGGGAAAAAAAGGACATTTCTAACCAACTGGCCCTGAGCTATTGGACAACTGTAAGGCTTGGATTGCTTTCTGGCTTTGGCTTATTTTCCTGTCTCTGTAAGTGAGAACTATCAAAATGGGTAGCAATAGTAATAACAACTCCCTCAATCCCAAGATGGGCTCCTTCTCCAGGGCAAGGACAACAGGCCTCAAGATGGGAAGGACTCAAAGCCCTCATGGTGATCTATCCTTAAACCTTTCTAACCTCGACCTTTTCTAGGCCTCATCGCCTGGAGGCAACAAAAAGATAAATGGTGATCTGTAGGTGATGTGGGAGCTGAAATGGGCAGAGGTGATCTGATTGAAACATTCTTTTACAGCTCTGATGTACACAAGATTTCGGCTAGTTCTCTTCTGTTTCGTTAAAAGAGCAGAAGGCTGAAGTGGCACAGTGAAGCGCTGTCTCATCTGGTAAAGGTAAGTCAGAAAACAGCCATTTCTAAAATTGTGCCAGAAGCATTTTTTCCTTTGCTGAAGGGAATGAAATGCTCTGTGCTGGCCATACTTAACTGTTCAATTACATCTTTCAGTAGTTGCCAATTTGGTTTCGGCTTCTGGATCTTGAAGGGGAAATAGTGGCAAATGTTAGCAATTTGTCACTTAAATACATATTAATCGATGTAACCGATATATCTCAATCGACCATTTTCTGTGAAAGATGAAATCTACGTAGATCAGAATGGGAATATCCATCTTGCAATTTACAACTCCTTGCAACCATTGAAAAAAGACCTCAGCCAGAAACCTGCTGCCTGTGTGTGTGTGTGTGTGTGTGTGTGTGTGTTTACAGTGAGGATTAATTTAAAAACAAACGATCTCTGCTAGCAATCTTGCTAAAAGCTGAAGTACCTTAACTTTTGTTTAGTGCCATTAGCTCAAGTTGACCTGTTAACCTGTAACCAGTCTTGTCTTATGACGAGCCCTAGCAAACTAGAAAGCCTCCACAACAGCAAAGCAACATCATGTTTTAGTTAAGTCTTGTAGCAAAAAAAAAACAAACCCTTCTTCTCAAAGCCTTAGAAATAACTCTCTCTTAGTAACTTTTCCACTATTATCACAGACTTCTTATATCAAAAAAAAAAAAAGCTCCAAGGATCGCTCTCATGGACTATGTACATAAGTGCAAAAAAGGTGTGTCTCACACGTTCGCACCCTAACTGAGACCATCAGTTAACTGCAGCATATGTCTCTTCAACACTGTTATGGGGTCATTCCACAGTATCTGTATGGATGGTTTCACAAAGATGAATTAATTTCATCTGTGCTTTTGTCATTCTTTAACCCTCATTTGGATAGATTTGTAAAAGAGAATTTTTGTAGCTACAGCTATGCCACTTGAATAGAATGATTCTGAATAAGTAAGGTTATGGAAAGAGATCGGGGCATATTATAAATACGATTGTGTTTTGGAGTCTAAATACTGTGGAATAACCCTATCCACACAACAAATTCTATCAGCTCTAAAGCCTGATTCTAGAATCCAGATGTTGTAAACTTTTTGCTCAAAAAAGTCACACAAGGACACAAATTCAGTTTTCACATGGGAATTTGGATTAAAAAGAAAAATCCACCGTCTCTATTTCTGAGCTTTGAGCTGTGTCTGCTACATGCTCACACTGTCAAAAACCACAGAGTTTACAAGTAAAATTTTCACGCACAAAAAAATGTCTAAAGGTAGCCATGTTGTAGGTTTGTTGCTAAAGCAACAACTAAATACAATTAGTTAAAAATTATTATTTGTATATAAAGTTAAGTTTGTTCTTAAACTGTGAACTGTAAGGAATAGTTATGAACTATACTCTATACCTTGTTGTTTTTCAGTGTCAGTCGAGGACCTATCTAGGCGGGTTGGATGCCTGTAGTAAAATCTTAAAGCTTCTCTAACTCTCCTTCAAAATTAAATTCATACTAATGATACTTAAAGATATGAAAAGGGAATAAAATAAAAACTTTAAAAAGTAACAAGAAAAATGAAAACGTGGCACCAGTTAGTGAGTTGGTGCTATTTGTCGTTATATTTACAGTTTGATTAGGCTGTCAACTAAACTTGCAAAAAAACTTGTCATACTCTTTTACATAGTGTTTATTCTATTGCCTTTGACAGGCACTGGTAAAATTAAAAATGAGGCCACTATCTTCCTAAATCTATTCAACAGAATTGGGAAATCATATTTCCCTCAATCATATTTCCCTATTTCTATTTCAAAGTGTGTGAAATGTAGAAGAGATCAAAGAAAGAAGATTCCAGTTTCAATTCGTTCTGTGCATCACAGCCTACCCTACAGACTGAAATAACTTGAAAACGTGTGGCTGCATTTTACCTAAGAGCATCCTCATGTACTCTCCAAAGGAGTGGAGGAAGGACCAAATAACATTCCAAGTAGCACACAGGCCTTCCCTACGTACTATTTAATAAAATTTGATGTCAATGCTGTCCTTAATCAGGCATCACTGTGCTTACTGGTCATGCCATGAAAAAGAGATTCATGTTGTAAAGATTAATTTTATTTGGTTCCTGCTGATGGTAAGGAGGAGGTACTTGCTTTGCCCCCATTGGAGAGCTGGTGAGCTGAGGCTGCCCATTAGTGAACACAGCCTAGTGGTGTAGGACAACACTTATGGCAAGATCAAAGTGCTTTAGCGTGTTCAGAAATGGATGGCAAAGACTGATGGAATAGGGAGAGGATAGCTTTTCGTATCATGATTAACTACAAATTAAAGACTCTAATTTAGACAAATGCAATGAAATGCGACAGCTAGTTGAGGAATCATGCTCCAATTGCAAAAGCAAATACTGCACGGATTTTATGAATCCATTTAATTTAAGTTTCTTAATCCTCTTTAGAATATACTTATGTTGTGGTCACATAGTGCTTTAAAAAATCTGACACTACTAAAACCCTCTTAAAAGAAAACCTTTAGATTATTTTCTCTGTATACATGACCTGTTTTATCCAAGTTTCAGCACGCTTGCGTATTTTTGCAAAAGGCTGAGAGGAATGGACAAAAACAATAATTTTGGATAAATAAAAAGAGGCCCTTGTAAATTAAAAAGCTTATAAAATGTTAACTAAGAATCACAAGTGATTAGAATTTTATATATACAGTCCATCCAGTAAATTGTTGTTTAGAGTCACTGATTAGTTTTGTGACTTGTCTTTTTCACCAGAAATTTATAGTCTAATGACTTCTTTTCTTTTCTTGAATAAAGATCACTTGAATAAGTCATTGCACAACTAGTTAAAGAGTGCTATCTTAAAATTGCATTTTTGTCAAAATTCTTTCACCTCTGATCAAAACCTTAGTGCTTTGAGTTTTCTTTCTTTAAATTCACTCACAAAGCAACTTTTAAAATGCCAACAATATCAAAAATTGTTGCACCAAAAATACCACTACCCTGAATATCTCTCACTGAACCTCTTACTAAAAAATACATCATTATTCATGTCTTCCAGTGCTTAAGGCAACATGCAAACAGCTGTACTCTAGGTTTATTGTCCATGTACATCTTTGTCAGAAGTTTAAAAAGTTAAGTGAGACAGTATGCTGTATCAAAATGTGAAATGACAAAAAAGTTCATTTCACACTGAAAATGTCTCTGTCTCTTTTAAGGAATACATCTAGAGTAGCTCAGGGGCATCCCTCCTGGATTCATGTGATCAAATCTGCCCTTCCTGAGAGGCACCAGCACAGGTTTTACAAAACTCAGTTCCAAACACAAGTAATTTCACAAAGGCATATTCTACTTTCTTCTCTAGCAATGTCAAGATTTTGGGAAACAGAAATTAAGTAGTTCAAAGGACCAAAAGGTAAAAGTCAAGACACCTCTTGCTCTCTAACTCCAGACAATACTGTTAGCAGATGACAATGGCTCAGTACAAGCAAGACCATTTAGAAATCCCTGATGATCATGATTTGGATTGATAATTAAGATCAACAGGATATCAGCTACTGAGGAGTTAATTTTGCTCTTTTGTATTCTGAGCCAAAATGATCTGCTTTGGGATGGAGTCTCAAATGTTCTGAAGCACAAACAATGTGAAAAAGGCGAACAACCAGGAGTCAGGAGATATTTCTGGGTCCAGCTGCTACCAAGTAGTTAGGCAGCCCTAGGCGAATCACATGCCGTGGCTGTGAAAAGGTTCTGCCAGTTCCACTGTTCTGTGATTCAAACACTACTAGCCGGCTTAAGGTATCCTAAATCAGATTTTCCCTTTAGCTTGTCATTTTCATGAAGGAGAAAAATAAACTTGGTATAAACATCAAATTTGATGATTTTATACTTTCCAGTGAGAGAACACATATTTAGTAGAAAATATTAAATCTATCTAAATCAATGCAAACTATCATATGGTTCTACCACTGATTAATAATAGTAACTTTAATTACTGAGTAGGGTGGAAGAAGTATGTGACATACCATGGGAATTAATTGCTATTTTACTTGGTTATACAATTATTTCAAAAGTATTAGTAATGTGAATTCAGGTCAGCTCTGTGGAGTGTAGCCACTCTGTCTCATCCAAAGGGTGTTACAAACCTCTCTATTCGTCTCTATTATGATTTTCAAAACATATAAAAACAAAGAAATCCAAACAAACAAAAAAAGAGGCTTGGTTATGATATGAGAGATTCTGCTGTTAATAAAGTTTGGGAAGGGCAACACTTAACATATCACAGGCGCTTGCTCCTTCACTGAAATGTTTAACAAAACTGGAAACTCAGCTGAACTGAGGCTAAAGACAACTGTGGACATCCTTCTTAGAACTTTTAAATAAATCGAAGAGTAATTTCAAATGGCTCCCTCCCTCCCTCCCCAGTCCCGCCATTTCTCCAAATCTATACTCAGATTCCAGCTGTGATGAACAGAAGAGACTGTCCATTTGGGGAGGAAAGGCCTCACTTGGAACCAATTCTCCTTCACCCTGACTGACTTTTCCAGACTGCATCTTACTTATTATTCAAAGAGTAGTCTAAAGAGCGTGAGCCATTTGCATTCAGAAAGTGGCACTTGTATCAAAGGTTACATTGCAATGGTTTTTACACACTTTCCTCCAATATGTAAAAACTAGCTCCAAGCCCCCCTCTCTCTGCTTAATTTATAACCTGTCATTAGAATACCTTTAAGCTTCCAAGAACCAATTTTTCAGCTGAAAATGACAAATGGCTCCGTTTTAGACACTCAACCTAGAAGACAGGATCCTTGAGCCACAAAAAATGTAATGGGCACTTTACATAATTTTTAGTATATACGCTGAGAAATTCACTTAAAGGTAAATTCTAGTTTTTCAATCTACTTAAGGAGTGAAATTCGGGTTAATGTTTTAAGAAGTTCCCTGTTATTTTCAGGTAATTATTTCTCTCTCACAAAAAAAATCCAGTAATGTGATTGTACTATGCAAGGTCAGATCTACAGGTACAAATTATACACATGCATGTTTATGAACAGGTTTTGGACACACTCAAAAGTGAGGCCTTTTAAACGTCTGCCTCAAGAAACCTACAGAAATATTCTAAAGAGAGAGGGAGAGCATATCAACATTAACCTATCATGTTTTTCAAGCACATGTGTTTCTGTTTCCCATTAATAGCATTTTAGTTAAAATCAAACACCACACATTACAGCAAAACACTATAGTATGTAAAAACCTAACACAACACACCACAATACAATACAATGCAATACAGTAATGGGGAAAATGGTATTGGATATATTTGTTACATCCTGAATCAAACCAACAGACTACTGTGTAAACAAAATGGTAAGGTAACACTTCCAAACAGACCGAACATTTATCCACCAAGAATGCACAATAAGCCAGCAGTCCACTGTAGAGATTCACTCAGCATAATGGTTATTGGAAAATCACAAAGAATAGTGTGATAAATTACAAAATGTTATGCTGTTCTACCTAATAATTCAAATAAGATAGACAGATGGTAGTTGTTAGTTTTCTGTTGGTGTTTTAACATCTCCATTGATTGTTTGATGCTTTGTTTTTTATTCGAATTTGTTGGTTGGTATGTTTGTTTTGTTTAATATATTGACTGCACCATGCTTATTGCTGTGTTGGTAGAAGAGGACATACGTGAATATACATAGAAAGGCCATGTGGAGGTTCTCACGGAGAGATTCTGATACTCCATAACTCTGTTGTTCAGAATTTCAACTGAAATGGAAGAAAAAAAAGAGTGAGAAATATTGGAGGGTTATTGAAGTAGGGGTCAGGATACTTGGTTCTTGTTCCAGTTCTGTGTGTGAACCATATGCCAAGATATTCCCCACTCTGAATCTACGAAAATCGAGCTGTTGGAAATGCTCACTAAGGAGTCACATAGCATGACAGTCTGATAGTCTATGGTTCTCGCTGAGTGACAGTGTGGACAGTTGCCCTAAGTCAACAGAGATACACTCGGTTGTTTAAGGCACTGTCTACACCATGAACATCCACCCATCCATCCACTTCCTCCAACAAGCATATATTGACAAAACATACTGGATTCCATTTTGAAATATGCAAATATTAAACAAACTTTAAACTTTTTATCTGTATGTTTTGGAGCAGTGCAGGAATAGCCTAAGTGTGAATTCTCGGTATACAGTATTTTACAAAATTACATTTTTGCACTCTGGAGAAATTTTCAACATCTGTTACATATTGCAATGATTATGATGTGCCAAATACCTCTAAATTTTCTAATGGAATCAAGTAAAAAAGAATCACTATTCCCAAACATGTTCTGTTGGAAAGTTAAATATATCTGACCACCTTTGTTTACCTTGATGTGAAGCAGCCCATGAGAATCAGGGAAGTGTTTACAAAGCCTATTATTCTCCTGTTTGTTGCTATTCCCAACTTGCCACTATCCAAAATGATACCCCTGAAAACTACTACAATATACAGCTACTTCAGTTATTCCGTGTACTCAAAGATGTCTTTTTTAAAACGCTCCTTATGATTGAAGGGACCTGTTATCTAATGTACAGCTATCTATATGCTCTGTCCAGGACAGTTAGTCTTCTGGGCCTGTGTGTCCTCAGCAGGAAAGAAATGCTAGCCAGGTTCTGGGGAACTAGTCCATCAAGAGAACAGAACTGTTGCCTTCTTCAACCAAGTGAAACACTCCAGGTGTGAGAACTTCAAGCTTTCAATGACTAATGGATGCAACTCAGAATCAGTGTATTTGTTTAATAACTCCCTATAATTATTAATTAAGATGCCTCAGCGTCTTGAGTGACTTTAAAAGTCACATGTTCCAAGTGAACAATTGCTCAAATTAAGTGTGTTGCCATTACAGGCTCTGGACCAGGCAAAGGAAATCAAAAGTGAAGGGGGAAAAAGCCGAAAACAACAACAAAAATTACCAAAAAAAAGGTGCCATGATGTGAGTGAAAATAATGATTAAATTATTAAATTATGTCACTCAAAATTGAAAACAGCTGGAGCAATTCTGCTAGACTTACATGGGAAGCAACACAAAGTGGCAGAATGTGAAAGCGCTATTTTCCATAACGTCTTTAGAAAAAGCATACTGCCTACTGTCTTTAAGATAACCATCTTAATCAAATTGTGACAAAATTACTTTGCTTTATTTCAATTAAAATAAAACAAAGCTAGAAAAATGTTAAAAGATTAAAATTCAAAATCGATCTGTGCCTTTGGCTAACCAATCATACCCCTTTAATAATGGGAAAACATTTGGGAATTTGTAAGCTCATTGGGAAAATACAATACCAGCTGTCATTTTCATATTAAAAAATCGCATATTTGCTGTCCATATTTCATTGTGGAAAATTTAGAATGCTTAAATCAAGCTCTAAGTTATAAGCAGTGCCTATTAATGAAAATATTTACCAAAGTCTTTAGCAAATGCAAACTGTGTAGATAAAAGATATAACCTACAAATATTATATTAATACTTAAAGAGACTTACTGTTCTACTGGTAACTTCTACATCTGTGAAACAAACATGCTGCTATTCAGTTCATCTATTGATAATGGGGGTATCTATAGTAGTAAAAAAGATTTTAGATTAAAATAGTTTCTTGAGAGAATTCCATTTATTTTGTTCACTGCTTGGACATGGTAATCAATAACCGTAACCAATTTCACAGAAAAATTTAGACATACTAACCATATCCAATAATAGTTAACTTTGCGAAAAGCACAGGTTAGAATGTGGTTTGTTTCCCCAATGGATTAATGCTCTGTGTCCTAAATGTTTATCATACTTGTAATTGAAACAGCAGTGGAACTTGCAGTCTTTCAGAGTGGTTACCACTTTAACAAGGCAAAATGGCCATAATATCACACAATAATTATTCTAAGTATCTCCTTATAATTTCAAGACTCACCCCAAACTCATAATTTGCCTTGTGACTGCCTGTAAAAACCTCAAGCAAATGAAAATTAAAACAACACAAGCACATCTCATGTCGGTATGAGAAGGAATTTCGGATGTAATCACTGGGTAATGATAAGCGTATCTGTGCCTTGGAAAGAAATGTGTTATCTCTCTTTCCAGTAGATCTAAAGGTAAAGGTGATGATAGTACTAAGTGAAAGTTCAAACGCAATAACCAAAAATGGTAGTCAACTAAAATAAATTCTCCTCTCAACCAATGAAGAAACATTTAAAAAATATTTAGTATATACCTTTGAGGATTGGTGTGGAAGCAACAACTATATATATAAGATGTCAAGAGTGACATCTGTAACCAATTAAAAAAGAACACTCTGCTGACTCATCTCAGGATGAACAGCAAAGCAGGAACATCCCTCTAGAATATACACAAAAAGAGAAATTCTAAATGTAACAATGGCTAAAGAAACACTTAAGAATAGGGACTAATGTCTCTCACCAATCCCAAAAGCATATACTGTGCCTTACCAACACACCGTAGTTAGCTAGGTCTGAACAGGTGAAATAAATGGCCAAACCTGATTGATTGTAGCTGTTGCAGCGAAGGGAACGCTGGTGGCAGGTGGTGTTGCTGCAGACACAGTGGTAGGTGTAGCACCGTGCATCATGGGCACTTTCAGTAGGAAATCATGGAAGCAACACACGAGGGGGTGGAGCATTTACGTAACCGTGACATACACGATGGAATGGGGCGTGGCAGGTATCACAGCAACAAGCCATGTAACATCATCATGATGGATACACCAGGGTGCAACATGCAATCACAGTCAGTGCAAAGCAACACAGCATGGAAGGGGGAAATATTTAAAAAGAGAAAAGGGGAAAGCCAATTATAGTTACCATTAAGGAAAATGGAATCATTCTCAACATTTAGTTAGTTTTTGAGCAGAATCACACTGTAGTTGACTTCAAGGGCCAAATTTTCAGAAGGGGTTACAATGGGTACCTATGACAAATCTGAGTTTACCAAGGCTATCTCTGTGGACAGCTAGTCAGGCAGAAATCGCTATGAACAGCTAGTCAAGCAGAAAAGTAACTGGGCTGTGCATTCAAAACGGGAGTAGGGAACTGTGAATTGGTGTTTGGTTTCGCTAACTCATGACAGACATGAGCGCTGTCACTGGATTTGCAGGTGTGAAGATATACTTACCTGATCTGTACACAAAAAGATCATAGTTTGCTTGGTGGGTATGCGGTAGGGGAGCAGATAAAGGATACAGTGGCCTAGGCACGCAGGTTTTTCAGCACACCTCTGGCAAACCCCTTGCAAACTTAGGCTACTTATGAAACAACGTAGGCCATTTATTTATTGTTTCATAAATAGCCGAAATTTCCAAGGGGTACTTCATAGTAAATATCCGACAGAATCTTGTCTTCACTGCAATATTACAGCGACAATGACTAGCAGCTGCAACATCTCTTTCAGGCTGATTTCTCTTTGCCTTTTCTAGTTTCTATGTCATTTTGAAAGCTGCTGGGATGCTTTCCTTATTTCTAGCTCATTTTGGATAGCAAGCCAAGGAATTAATGTGTGAATGGCACGTGTGCATATGTGATAATTTGCATCTATAATATATCGATTGAGTTCAGATTTTCTGAAAGTCTACAGAGAAAGTGAATGGCCTGGAGAGAGGAAAATCAACACATGCAACGTCACAGAAACCACAAATGTACCCCAAATGGTGATTAACAGAAACTCTGTAGTTATCTCTCATGCTCATCTCTAGTTATCCATTACCTATCAACATCCCTTATTGTAGCACATGCCAATTCTAAAAACACTCTTGTTTTCCCTTTGGGAGCACAAGAACTGTGCAGAAAGCAGCACCACTGAAGCATGCAGTTTGCATTCCTACACTGAGCTCTTAGGTGAAAGGACAAGGGAGCAGAGTCACAAAATGGGAAGATGGAGACACATTTCACGAACTTGCAGAAGTATGCTCTTCTAATCATATGCATATGATGCTTCTGTTAGTACCAGTGGAAATGTTTTTAATTCTGACAGAGCACAGCTAATAACAGGGGCCTCACCTGTTAGTGAGTGCTACTACTATGTAGTTGTCATTTTGACTTTTTTGTTTTATCTTGATAAACCTGTTAGGCCCTTTTGGGTTCTGCATCGACTTTGGTTGACCAATGGGATGGAGGTCAAGCTGTTGCGAACTCTCAAAAAGAATAAAAGGAACTGGATTGATATGAGATGGTGGGGTGAGGTGGGATAATTCCTCCCTGTATGGAACAGAGCTATTTTCTCCTGGTCTGTTCCTGGTGCCCATGGAAACTATAGGAGCTGTGAACTCCCTAGGAGTTCTGACAGGGAAACAAGTCCCTTTCCTTGTCTTCTTCGGTGTTAGTGATGTACAAAATGGTTTCGAGATGGCTACCATATTGGATAGGGGGCTAATTAAAGGATCTGTGTGCAACTGGTTATTAAAAATCACATACCCCCAAAGAGTCATTTTGAAATGATTCTGTGGTGCCTGGTTTCCATGCAGATAGCACTTCATCCTAGAACACTATAGAAATCATCACAAAACACTACAGAATGCTCTAGCTTTGCTTTTTTGCAACATCTGAGTATTGAATGATTTTGATCTTATGGATAACTTTTTTTTGGAGGAATTGTTGTGTTGTACTTTACAAATTATACATTTAAAATATTTTAAATATTTTACAATTTCTTAGTAACAGATGTAAAGCTAAGAATAAAACTGCCCATTCTGGCTAGATAAGGAAATGTTTCAAAATATTTCAGCTACTATTTTTAGGGTGAAAATACAGAAATGGCAGGGTCGGTATTTGACCACAGTGGCAACCAACTGTGAGAGTGTAGGACTGTTGTGATTCCACAAAGACATGTAACAGACAGCACCATATTAAACCTTAAATACTCAGAAAATGTCCAGCCACGTCATCCAGTTGCTTGTCTCTTTCATAGTCACAACAGAAAAACACTTTTTTTCAGACTGTAAAAAGTTGAGAATTTTTGTACAAAACCTACCAATACTTGAAGCAGGTACCATGCACAGTATTGGCCCTGTACACCATGCAGAAAAGCGTGAAAAGTAAAGAAAAGAGATATTTCATTATTGAAGTTTTACTGATAGAAATAATTTCTAACTAGAAAGATATTCTTAGCAATATTAATCAATCGGCACATGCATATCCAGTAATCTCCCATGCTCACAATTACAGCTTAAGATCCCAAACCCAGGTAATCAAAGTAATTCTTGGATTCTTAGGTATAAAAATGAACATTAATTTTTCTTTAAAGGTATTAGCTCACTTAAATTACATATTTATTCTGGACGAATACATCCTAAGTGATTTTTATTATGAAAGGAAGAATTTTAATTTATTATACGTACAATTTTCAAAATATGCACCAGGATCTGGCAGCTGGTGCCAATAAGTTGTACTTAGGGCACTAATCTATTATCATTGCTTTCTCCACCTCGCAACCAAGGACTTGACTGTGAACATATGGCAAATAGGCTTTTCATCAAGAGGGGGCTCTCAGCCTGACAAGTTTTTCTTTTGCTATTAATTAAGGAGAAAGGGATTCTTCTGATGTTTTTGCTTGTAAATCTAGATTTTAAATTAGCCAAATCCAGCCCAACAGGTGTAAAAATTGTGTTTTTAAATGATATCATGAGGAACTATTGTGGTTAGTTAACTGGACAAAAGACTGGATTGTTATGGCTTCTTTCAAAATTAATTAACTGATTAATGTATCAGTTAACCAATGGGTTTCTTCAAGTCCAGGCATACAATACCATGTGCTTAGTATGTTTATAATTAACAAGGTTTCTAAATTAATTTTTAAAGCATGTAACTTTCATTTAACAGTTTCCAAACTGGGGCATTTATGATTCTGACAAAAAAAAAAATCTACCATACTCCCAGGGGTTAGTATTTTCAACTTATTCCTAAGAGACTATATGCTTGTTCTTAAAGTACTGAACCACTGGAAGAAAAGTAATTCCCCTCATATATGATATTTGTTTGACCTCAGCTCTTCTGCTTCTGGGCCTGCATGAATGCTGGTTTGAGACCGTATCTGGTCATGGAAATAATTTCATGTTGCCAGCTACAAATCAGCCAGCGGCATGTGGGATCTTGCCGGACCAGGGCTTGAACCCGTGTGCCCTGCACTGGCAGGTGGATTCTTAACCACTGTGCCACCAGGGAAGCCCCCTATGATATTTATTTGAAAAAATTATGGCTTAAATTTTTCTTTTCAATTTAGTGCAAAACTGTTATGCTATTAAATATAGTTGAATGTAGGAGGTAATAAAATATGCCACAAAGTGTCAGGAAAATGTGATAAACTGCTATATATTTTATATTAACTGGTTTAAGAGTTAGAGGCTAAAACTACCTGTTTTATATATATATACTACACTGTATTATATTGTAAATGCAAGGGTAGTTTTATTATAACTATCTTTGGCATATCAAAGATATATGGACTACCTATTTTTGCAATGCTGAAGCTTGGAAACTTTCTTTTTTTTTTTTTGAGGGCAGACCATTGTCTTTGAAAGTGATACCTAAGAATCAAGGAATTAGTTTGAGACTGAAACAAGTGAATCAAACATGAGAAGCAAAAATTAGGAAATGCTCAAAAGAAAAATGTTGACAGTGTTTCCTAGTTTGATTTCAAAACCATTAATTTTCAGGAATCATAGGAAAACAGTTTGTTCAGTATACAAACAGATTGAGCATAGCTGCCTTGTTTTATTTCTAACCACAATATCTGTTGACCGTTCTCACATAAATGCTCTTTGGAAGCTGGTGGGCACTGTATTCATTCGCAACATCAAGCAACTCATGGTGCCCAGAGCCCCGTTCTCACCTGCAGGGATAAATGCCGGCTGCGGGAGTTGCAGGTTAGCCAGAGCCTGCTGGCAGTGGAAAACACTGGGATTAAAGACCGGGGTGGCACCATTGGTCTTTTCAAGTGCTGATCTCTTTGGTATCAGTTGAAGTGCACCGGGCTGCAGGGCCTGGGAGGGAAGGGTGGATTAATAAATAGTATTAAGGAAAGTAAAATATGTACGCAAACCAAGCAAGCAGCAGTTAGATAAGGCCTGGCCTGGGAACCCTTTGCAAGGGTCGCCATTGAGCAAGGTAACCAACTTCAGGGATGAAGCCGTTGACTATATGAGTACATACTCAGTCCAAAACAGAAAATAAACATACAGGGGGGAAAAGAAGCTTTTCAACTTCACTAATTTAGACAAATTAATGAAGCTGAAAAGGACCTCATCGTGTGGGCTGGATGTGACAGGATGCTGTTGACAGCAAATAATCATTTAAAATTAACATCTAAAGGATGCTCATCTCCTAACCTATTAAAATGAGATTAGCAGAAGCAACAGATAAAGCAGGAAAGAAATTTTTGCCAGTTACAATTCCAATATAAATCTAGGAGATAAATGGTATGTAGGTGAAAAAACAGATGTCAGTAGATCAGAGTCTAAAGCTCCAAAATCCAAAATTCAAATTATACAAGGATTTCAGGTCCAAACCCTATAACTGTATATTTCCCAACTAACATGTAAGGAAAAAGCAAATGAATTAGTCTGCCCCCGCCACCTCACCCAGATACCATAGATAGCAAAATGTATGCAATTCTCACTTATAGAGACTTGCTGTGCCTTTCGATATGTCTTGCTTGCTTTGTTGTAAGGTTTAATTCTGAAACCTCTTAGCGTTTTAAAATCCTCCTTTCATGTCTACAATTCTTTCAAAATCCCACTGTGCTTAAAATATTCAGTCAAAGCTCCCCCTGGATCAGATTCATTGGAGAAATTTGACATTACTTTACATTTTTTCCTCAGCAAATTGCACAGTACTTTAAAAACTTGTCCCAGCAACAACGATTGGGTATGCTCCAAATTCTTAAGGAGACGGGCACACTTATGCTGAGTATCTAGCCTTCCACAAGCCGAAAAGGGGCATGCCGTGACCTCCTTATTCCTATGGACAAGAAGGCCTAATGGTACCTCTATTTTCATTTGGGAAATAAATATCACCCCTTCAAGTCTTTCCTTTTAAATGCATACAAGCTGCTTTCAGTAAAGACAACCTGAGCTGTGCACATGAACACGAACAGGGTAAAAATCTCTGCTTCACAAAGCATTTCAACTCTGAATCTTTAAAATATAGAAAGCTTAAATTTCTTCATGCAGCCTCCTTTGTTTAATCTTACCTCAAACAAATTCCTATGGGCCAGTGTTACTTTACCTTTAAGACGCTGCTCTGATCAGTCACTCAGAAAAGAATTCTCTATTGACGTTCAAAAGTACCAGTTGAAGACCTTACTATATATAGTTTGTTTAACTCTCTACATGGAGATTTGGGGCTGACTTATATGCATTCTAACAAACACACCAAAATCATCAGAAATAGGCACATACATACGAAGGCTCCATGACTGAGCATTGGACAGGTAGGTACACCATGGCACAGGCACGGTATTCCTTGTACATCCCATGCATGTGAGAACCTTTATTTTTAGGGGGCCAACTGTATTCCTCTCCTTTACAATAGGGTGCGTTGTTTCTGAACTGTATGCCACCAGCAGAAATAACCTAACAATTGGAGGCTTAAATTCTGCATTGAATATTCTGGGTACCTTCCTATTTTCATAGCTTAAAATTCCCTCATCCAAAATAATTTAAGACAAAAAATATTTGGTGAAGTCTTTTTTAACGTTCGTTAACAAATTCCGCTGTCCAGATCAAGGCAGAAAATAAGTTTGTTCTATTTTGGTACTCAGCTCTTTCACAAAGTATTGGGTTCAGTTCTGAGAGAGCAGGGGTACTGAGAAAGAGAACAAGTCCAAATTTGGGGTGTTTGGCTTAGGGAAAAGACATGAGAATCAGGCTCCTATGAAATAGGGATTGGCATGTTTTGCAATAAACTAAGTGTAAGTTCCAGTTACAACAAGGTAGATTTTAACTTAGTATGAGGAAAACCTTCTCAACAAATAGGGATGTCTGAAAACAAATGTATCTCTCTTATGAAAAGGAAAGGTCTCTGTCATGGGCTTCAGGGTCATGGAGGTGATTTTTTTTCCACAGCCGGGAAAAATGAGGTTTCCTCAGGGTTTTGTCCCTTATTGGGGTTATACCCTATTACATGAGGAAAAGCCCAGACTATAAAAGAAATGAATAGCCCACAGCCTATCAAAATAATTGACAGCTGTGACAAGCGTAAGTAATCGTAATTCCTATTTTTTAACCTATCACACTATAGTGTTATGCAAATAGTTTCCTACCTCCTATCTTTTCGTGGTTCAGTAGGACTAACTTTTCCCCCAAATTTACTAACTAGGGCAACTCAATAGCCAGGCCTCTTCTCCAACCATGTAGAAATTCCCCCCCCGCCCCCACAGCCTTGGCTGGCTGCTGACTTGAAATCATTAACCTTTGGGAAATTAGAACCTATTTTCCACCCCATCCTCCAAGTCCTCTGTTTGTGAAAGGCATTAAGGATGTTACCAGCAAAGTGACCATCTAGGTGGCTCACGGGGCAGAAAGGCAACTTTCTGCCTTTTTACGATATTAAGGTTAGTTAGGCTATAAAAACCACTCCAAAATAATTTACTGTTTAAGTTGTATAATTTACTCTTTCTTAAAAAATGGGAGAAAAAGCACAGTAAGTTAAAATCATTAGGAAAGATTTTAAATAGTTATCTTTAGAAAATTTTAGTGAACTAGAATAAATAGGTTCTCTCTTTTCCAGCTTATAACCTGGGCAATTCATTTTAAGGTCCCCTCATGACTATCCAAGATCATGGTTCCAGGATATTAGACAAATTGAGGGATATAAGAATCATTTATCCCCAAACAGTCGACGAGTCCTGGCCTGTTCTTACCATGGCAGTGGCAGCTGAATGGTTCATCTGGTGATGAGCAGCCTTGAGTCTGGCTTGCAAGTGCGCAGGAGGATGAAAGTACTTGCATTTCTCCCGGGAGCATCGACCTTTGATATAATCCATGCAGATGGTCACGGTATTATCACTTGCCTCAATCATGGAAACATCAGTAGGGTGAGCATAGCGGCAATCGTTCTCACCACGGGTACAATTTCCACGCTGAAATTCACGGCAAACCTTAAAGAAAAAAAAAATCACATTGACGCTTGGAAGGTGATTAGCTTTTATTTATTTTGCCAGTGAATGTATAAGAGCAACAGTATACATTCTTTTGTCGTCTATTTAGGAAAAATTCTAAAAGCTGAAGGATAATGTCGAGCCATATTCACTATGAGATGTAAACCTAAACAAAATTTCTATTCCGAGGAAGAAAAACTCCAATCTTCCCAAAGGAAAAGTTTGTCTGCTTTCCTTACGTTGAAATGCAAGTATTGTTGAAAACCAGTTTTTAATCCTCCACTTGATACACAGCCTAAAGTGTAATTAGCTAAGTTTGCAAGAGGGGGTTATTTTGTTAAGCTCCAAGATGTGTCTTTATTACACAGCAATGTGCTTTCTTTTTTTTTTAAATTTATTTATTTATTTTTGGCTGCATTGGGTCTTCGTTGCTGCGCGGGGGCTTTCTCTAGTTGTGGCTAGCGGGGACTACTCTTCATTGCGGTGCGCGGGCTTCTCATTACGGTGGCTTCTCTTGTTACGGAGCATGGGCTCTAGGTGCGCGGGCTTCAGTAGTTGTGGCACACAGGCTCAGTAGTTGTGGCTCGCGGGCTCTAGAGTGCAGGCTCAGTAGTTGTGGTGCACAGGCTTAGTTGCTCCGCAGCACGTGGGATCTTCCTGGACCAGGGCTCAAACCGTGTCCCCTGCATTGGCAGGCAGATTCTTAACCACTGCGCTACCAGGGAAGTCCGGCAATGTGCTTTTTACAAGCAGACTTGTGGACCATGACTAAAGGACATGCACAGATTCCAGTTCAATACATGGCAAGGCATTTAAGGAGCTGCCAATGGAGCTGACTTTTTGATTATTCTAGCAAGTAGAGACTCATCAACGAATACAGTAATCCCACTCTGCAAAGCTGGAGCCTGGCTGAAAGGAGCATTCCCACCAGACTTTCTGTGCCATAGCAAAGGAGATGCACAGTCTGCAGCTGGGTACACTAAGACATTGTTTGACCTACTATACAACCGTGCACTTCATAACAGGGTAAAATTGCAGTAATAAAATGTCTAACATTTCTCTGAAGTTATATTCCATAAGCTTAAAATTCGGATGTACTTATTTAAAGCATTGAAAACATTGGGCTCTAAGAATGTTTATGCATAAGGTTAATATCTACCCCATAGGGATTTATATATTTCTACACAAATACCTCCAGTTTATCTGAACGCATCGGTTTTGGACCAGGAGCTCCTGGCAGTGGGAGAGGCGGGTTTCCAGAAATCAGCACAGGTGCATTTGGTAAAAGTTCGGCAGGGACCAGGCCCATCCCAGGATGAGGTAAGTAGGGATTGAAAGCCATGGCAGGATTAGCTGCCAGGGATGGAGTCACAGGAAAAGAAGTCTGTATGATTAAAAGAGAAAAAAAGGTGTTAGAGATCAATAGAATATTCCTATTATTACACAAGGAAGCATTCTTTCAAAAAGCTCAAGTCATATCAAAAGTTACCATTGTATTTTCTGCTTTATTTTTAGTCTCATACTAATTCCCATAAAGGAGGAGTTCCTTTTAAAACCACAAATCTCTTTGAGTAACAAATTTATTGGTAAGCTGATAAGCCAAGCCACATAATTTTAAGTCATAAGTAAATTAAATCCCACTGATGGAGTCTGTTCCAAATGTGTTTTCTCTAGCACTTCCATTTTTACCTAAAAACCATGTCACCAACGATATCAAATACGTGGGCAATCTGCCTTATCTCCTCACACAAGCATGGCCTTTGCACACAGACTTCAGGTTCTCCCCCTTCATGCCACCCTCTTCCTTCCCTTCCCCTTCCTCGCAGTACTGCTTGGCTCCAAAGCTGCTGGTCCTACCATGGTTCCCAACTGCCCTACCAAACACTTGCTTCTTGGCCCACTATCAATTAAGGAAGAAAGCAAGAAGGCAGGAAGAAAGGGGTAGATTTTGAAAAGTGAGAGCTGTAAGAGCTTCTTGCTGTCTATCTAAAATGAAATTAGTACGGTCATTTTTTTTAGAGGTCTTATTTTACAAATGAATCTGACTTGCCTAGCCTTGTCTTTATCTGAGGGATCAGATGATGTGCACAGTTAAAAAGGGGGCCCTGAACATGCTACGAGAATCCCTATTAGGCAGGAAGAGATAACAGGATTATAAGGTACATACACTAGAGTATAACTTGTAAAGAAAAGTCTTGGAAATGCAAAGGAATCTTACTGGTTTTTCTATTTTTTTTTATTAACAGGTTATTTTATTTGACTCAAATCTTATTGTAAACATCACAAAAAATGTTAATCTCCATAAATACTCAACCTTTATGGAGACAACAAAAAACTAATTTAGGCTAACTGAAAATAAATTCTGAACTGACAAATACATATAATGTATGGTAACACAGCATAGTTATAAACACTTCACTCTAGATGATACACAGTTTTGTTATTAATTCTCACTTAATCTAAATGGAAATTATTGAAAACTTTTAGTCAAATGTTTGGTTTTTCTTTTTTTTTGACATCTTTATTGGAGTATAATTGCTTTACATTGTTGTGTTAGTTTCTGCTGTATAACAAAGTGAATCAGCTGTACATATACATATATCCTCCCTCTTGCGTCTCCCTCCCACCCTCCCTATCCCACCCCTCTAGGTAGTCCTGATCTCAAAGAGTTTCATATATGTACTGCCTTTATTATCTGTAACCACATAATTTATCACTTTACTGTGCTGTTTTCCAGTTTGTTCCCTATGTGGGTGTCTTTTCTTCTCAATGTGGTCATAATTTCTTTGATAGTTCTCTTGTCTCCCCTATAGTACCCAATATATAGTGAATGACTGATATAATCAATGACATAATTTAAAAATAATGTAAGCATTTTAATGAATGAATAACAAATCATGGTTAAATATAGTACATTTCTAATAGTGACTTTATAAGGTAGGTAGCGCATTGTCATGCAAATGGTGATGTCTCATGTATTACTAATAGCATTGTTCTTTCTTGCTTTCTTTTTATTTCTTTCACTAAAACAATAATCTGTTGCACTGCCAAGCTATGCCCACACCTTCTGCTAAATCACATTAATAGGAACAGCTCTAAATGCAGGCAGAATAGAAGTCTATTGAGTGTGAAGTGGGGGGCGATCTATATTCATGGCGCCACACCCTAGTCGGACTTGAAACTTTCAATAGCACAGCCTTCTCCGTGAAACCCGTTACAAACAACATTCAGCTTGGAAGGAAGGACTTCCCCATTAGCACTCTACCTTAGATGAGTTTATCATTAGCTAACTGGCAAATTTGGAAGGGCAGAAAGAGCATGCCCCCTCCTCCCCAAACTGGCAAGACTCACCAGGGTTAAGCAGAGAAGGCATGGTGGCCAAGAGCTTTAAGAGGAAAGGGGTGACGTCAGGTGGCAGGAAAGATGATGGGGCAGTCAGGGAGGTGCTTTAAGGTTTGAGGACAAAAGCCAAGGGCTGACCCAGCCTAACTAGCGCTGTGATGTAACAGGGAATAGGGACATGTCATACTTCTCATGGAATGAAAACTATTGAATTAAAAGGAAAACTTGCAGGTGAGTGAATTTTCCAGATTAAAAAATCATTAATCACTAATAAATAACCGATCAATAATATTTAAGAATAATGTACGTGTAAGCAATGCTTCCTATTTATAATAGCTATTTATAATAGCTCTGAATTTATAATAGCTCCTATTTATAATAGCTCTGAATTTATAATAGCTCCTATTTATAATAGCTCTGAATTTATAATAGCTCCTATTTATAATAGCTCTGAACTTCTGTATTTTTTCCTTCCTTTTTGGGGGGAAATTTCCTGGTTAACTTCTGCTTTCTTTAGAATATGTTTTAACCCTCTCACGTTTGTTATATGTTCCAATTGTATGAAAACAAGCTGAAAATGAAAAGTCTATATAAATAGTGCAAGAGACTTGCTGAAAAAGTTTAGGGTTTGTCAGGTTATACTGTGCCATGTTTGGGTTTTAAAAGTTAGTATTGTAGATTTTATAACCATTTTCCTCCTTGGTATAAACTTCATTCTATAACTCTGTTTATTGAGAAGAAGCAGGTTTTTTTTATTCCCAACCCTCGGGCACAGGGAGGAACTCCTGAGTTTCTTATTTATTTTCAAATGGACATTTCTGTTTCTCACCACCACCTCTGCCCCAGGGTAACCACTCCATTTTCATGAATGTGAACATTCAAGGGCTTAGCTTTAGTTAACAGCCACCTGTTATATCAGGCAGCCTGCAAGTTCACACATTCAATTTTAATAAGCGACTTTAATCCTTCCTATACCTGTATTGCAGCCTTTGATGTCAGTTGAGCTAACATGAACCAATTAGTGGGGTAATCTTAATATTAAAGAAAAAGGTTCCTAACAGGTTGAATCTGATTTCTATTTACAACCTGAATGGTCTGGGCACTTAAATATGTTTCAGATATTCACTCAAACCTAAATTATTTCCTAAATATTTGAAAATATGAGAAAACTTTCCCTCCTAGAACAGGGGGTATGGATTTTCATCTTTCTCTGAGACTTATAAAACCAACACGAATGATGGCGACAACTGACTATATGAATAAAACGATCACCTAGACAATTATTTACCCTCAATGTCTCTTGCAGTATTAGCTGCTAGGGTAGGAATTCCCGCGGGCTACCAGTTACTTGCACAGTACCTAGGAACTATCAGGGCCTTAGGAAATGCTTTCTAAAATTTGGTGAATTGCCTTTAGAACAGAGGCACCTAATCTTTTTCGAGTCCTGAACTTCTCTGAGAGTCTGATGAGAGCTGTAGACCCTGTCCACGGAAAAATTCATATGTGCATAAACTGCATGTGATCTCAAGAAGTTCAAGGACCTCATGAAACTCACCCCTGGTGTGGGGTTATGGACGACTTACTGTTTAAGAGCTTGTGTTCTAGGGTAACGGTTGGCAAACCACATCTCCTGAACCAAATCCAGCCTGCCCTGTTTTTGTATGGCCAGAATGGTAAGACTGGTTTCTACATTTTTATTTTATTTTTTTTTAAATTTTATTTGAATTATAGTTGATATACAATGTTGTGTTAGTTTCTGGTGTACAGCAAAGTGATTCAGTATATATATATATATATATATATACACACACACACACACACACACACACATACTACTTTTTCATATTCTTTTCCATTATGGTTTATTATAGGATATTAAATATAGTTCCCTGTGCTATACAGTAGGACCTTGTTGTTTACGCATTCTATACGTATTAGTTTGCAACTGCTAGTCCCAAACTCCCAATTCAACCCCCCCACCCCTCCCCCCTGGCAACCACAAGTCTGTTCTCTATGTCTGTGAGTCTGTCTCTGTTTTGTAGATAAGTTCATTTGTGTCACATTTTAGATTCCACATATAAGTGATATCATATGGTATTTGTCTTTCTCTTTCTGACTTACTTTACTTAGTATGATAATCTCTAGGTCCATCCATGTTGCTGCAAATGGCATTAATTCATTCTTTTTTATGGCTGAGTAATATTCCATTGTATACATATACCACATCTTCTTTATCCATTCATCCATTGATGGACATTTAGATTGTTTCCATGTCTTGGCTATTGTAAATAATGCTGCTATGAACATAGGGGTGCACGTATCTTTCCAAATTATAGTTTTGTCTGGATATATGCCCAGGAGTGGGATTGATGGATCATATAGCAACTCTATTTTGTAGTCTTTTGAGGAACCTCCATACTGTTCTCCATAGCGGTTGTACCAATTTACATTCCCACCAACAGTGTAGGAGGGTTCCCTTTTTTTCCACAGCCTCTCCAGCATTTGTTATTCTCTACCTTTTTAAATGGTTGAAAAAAGGTACAAGATAAGTAATATTTCATAACACATGAAAATTATATGCAATTCGTGTTTCAGTGTCCATAAATAAATTCCACTGCACTCACTCGTAGACCTATATAACAAAAAGTGTGGATATCTGTTTTCTCTCTTGTTACAGAAGTACCTACATAATATCCTCAACTTTGTTTCTTTCCCACAAATCCTCAAATACTTTTATTAGTCATTTAGAGAAAATTTTGCTGACCCTCATTCTAAAGGATTCCAAAAAATAAAGCACTCCATCAATTTCTGAAGTAAAGCACTAATTATATAAAAGTCTATTGGTGTGAATTTAATACTTGTAGCAAGATTCCATAAGCTGAAGAAGTTAAACTTTACAAACAGATACTAAAGTATTCACTAAAATGTTCTTTTACATAGTTAGTAAAATTCATGTTCTTAACTATTTGTTTATAAAACAATAACTACTCAGTGACTAAGAATGGGGAGATAGATGGACTCCTGTAAAGGTAAAATTTTAGGAGCCACCACATTTTGGCCTTAAAGGATTCTGAAGCACCTCTGAATAATAATACAGCTCAGTGAAAAATGATGCCTCAAATAAATATGTCTAGTTCACATATACATCTTAGTAACACTGATTTATTACTTAAAATGAGTTATTCCTCAAGCTAGTATAAAGAAAAAAAATTAAATGTTATGCTAAATCCATCTCTGTATCTCCCCACAGCCTAGATCTATTTGTAGTTACTTGAATACTATCCAAGGTCAGTTACAATTATTGTTGGATGAATGCAAGACACTTAAGTCTCTTAGGCTGATCCTGGCCTGAAGTCAACATCATAATTGAGGTCTCCTCTCTCTAAATTCCTGTCTAAAGGTGGACGACTAAACATTTTCTTTTATAGGATGGTAAACATTTGGTAACAATTTGTTGACTTGATTTTAATACCAGAAAAATAGCACTCTTAACTTTATCACTCATAAGACCTTAATTTTATTACTCATTTACAAGCATTTATACAGTACAAAAGGAAGCCCCTTTCCCCAGTCACCATGCATATTTCTATCCTTAGATAATCCCAAAGTACAATGAAATGTATCATTTTTGTTTCCATCAGACTTTACTAGCTGTTGACGACGAGGAGCACAACTGAATCGTTTTTGTTTCACAGTTTTTGCTTGGTCATCTCCACATTCTCTGAGCGTTGTTCTAGGGGGACTGCAGTGGCCAAAAGGCACACTGCAGGAGGCCCACATAACCTCCAGACTAGTTAATTGGTCCCTCAATAATTGAGAGTGAACTTTATAAACAGATGCAAGCCGATAGTGGTGTTTATGTACTAATCACACTTGTTAATGAATAAGTCACTGTGGCCCAAGAGAGAGTGAAGAAAAACAAATACATTCAAGGGTCCAAGTGAATAGTTATCTTCACCTAGACCTGGCTTTTCTGACCTTACTAATCATGGAAGTCTCCAAATAAGGGGGAGCATTGAAGGAAGACAGGTAGGGGAAGGGTCGATAGATTATTGTGCGTATAAAAGGTGTAAAGTATCACAAGAAAGAGGGAACAAGTCATGGTTTGGATCTGCCTGTAGGTGGTGGGAGAAGCTGCAGAGCAGGTCAGGAATTATAATCCACAGCTGATTCCTAGAGGTAAGGATCTGGCAGAAGGGTAAATGACTTCTTCCTCAGATGGGTGAGGGGATTTTAACTTTGCTCCTGAGACGTGAACAAGAACTGCCCTAAAAATTATTTGTTGGTGAATCACTATGTAATAACAGTGACAATTCAATTAACTTTAGTATACCACTAGGAAAGAAAAAGTACTTAAAAAATCAAGTGGTTACCCAATTTTAACAACGGGTATGAAAAAAGGAAGGGTTTGGGGGGAGGGGGAAATGGCAAGAGCTGAGAAAAGCAAAGAACCCACAGGAAGCCTGGAGACTAGAGACATCTCAGTGCAAATCCAGGATAAATGGATGCAAAGGGTTATAATTATCAGAGGTTCAACAAAGCACCACCACCACCGCCACCAAAACAACAACACAAACTAAAACGAAACCTTGCATGGCTAATCTAAAAATACTCTACGGAGGAAAAAAGAAAGCCCAAAGCTATAAAAATACGGAGGATCAGGTACAAAGCAGAAACGATGGGGATCACGAAAACATTAATCCACCATTTCACTACTGTTAGATCATATATTCCTAGAGGGTAGAGACTGTTTCTAATTCACCTTTTAATCCATCTCTTACTCTTATAAATGCCTGGCACAGAGTAGATGCTCAAGAAATATTTAGTGAATTGAGTCAAAAGGGATTCCTAAGCCATTGATTACTTTTAGGTTTACCAGTTAGAAAAATCCGAATCAAAAATCACCAAACAAAAGAAACACTCAGGGATCGAAAGTTAGTGGCAGAGAGATTGAAACATCCATCAGTTTTGGTCTCTATCTCGGAAAACTTTAAGCAGAAGGCCACTCCCAAACGGTCTTTTGAAATGCTAAACCGTATTAGAAGCACAGGGTACTGTATAACACATACACATGCATGTGCACATGCACGTACGCACACCCACACATATGTATGCGTGGCAGTTTTTAATTGGAGTGGCTAAATCATCAGTATCAAAAGGTATCCAATAAAGAGTCTGGAAAAAAAAACGGTTTAGTGATACTACAGACTGAAATATGCAACTTCTTATTACAAAATGTGTGGTCCCAGGGGACGATTGAATTGCTAATGTTTCTGATATCCACAGAACGGTTTAAGAGGGGAGACTAGGTGAAGAAGGTTTTCAAATAATATTTAGTACATCTATAAAGATTATTATGGCAGATTAGGATTATTTGGGGGAAAGATTATTATCAGGTGGGGAGGGCAACCACATTTTTTCACACTAGGTCTCCTGATGGCCCTCTCAGTGACAAACCACTGAACTCTACTGATCTGAGCAAGAGGATGGTGATAAGAAAAAAAATATCATCCTCTCTAGGTGAGATTGCCAAGCATTGGCTTTGTTTCTCGTTGCTGTTGTGATTTTTTATCCTCCGTCAGGGAAAACGATTTTCGCAGATCCTCCCAACTTCCCTGCCTTCACCTCACCGGTGATGAACGGCAAGCCATGCTGAGGTAGCTGCTGGAGCTTAGACTGTGACCGCAAGCAGGAAAGCTAACGGGCCCACATGGTCTCATTAGCACCAGCCTCTCACCAACCGACCTAACCAGATCCAGAGGAGGACACAAAATGGGCTGAGAGGAGATTACATTTTAATTTATCTCCTGGGAATATATGAGGGAGGATAAAGGGAGAGTGTTGAGATTCCTCACTATCAAAGAAACTGCGCACTGTAAAGATATCATGTACAAATGCCCTCTGTTTGACAGCAAAAGTACAGCATTTTCATTTCACTTTTTAGAAAAACAGATTTCACATTGTCTATTAAGCCGAGTGGGGCAAGGCAGCAAACCTCCAGCTGGTGTGATTTATTTTGCTTTACTCTAAAAGGAGCTTTAAGCTGTGTGACATGCACAGCCTCGGGAAAGGACCTGAATAACTACTCTACTTTGGACAAGTAATTGCAATCAGGAGTGAATCCAGGATCTGTGGGGCCCCAAGTTTAGGCCTTCAGAACAAAGGATACACAAATATCTTTGGCAAATTTTACAAACACACTGTGAACACATTGCTACGCCTCCTCCCGGGGCCCTGGCATGACACCACGCTAATGAGGGGCCCTGAGCCTTCACTAACCTCAAGGTAAGCCTACACCTGGGAACAATTTGTGGAACAAATACATAATATTAGGTCTCAGTTGCTACATCTAGAAGTAAAATCTTTTCTAATTTTTTAGGAAACTTAGTAAAATCTTGATAAAACTTTGGGCTTTTAGCATGGTATCACTCCAAACACTCCTGTGATATGATCTGCTCATGATAATGACAGTCACAATTATATTAAGAGCATATTAATCTTATAATTACATAATGCCCGTCGTCCACTGACTTGAACATTTTGCAAAAATCACTTTACAAAACACCGAATGTCACCACATTGAGATGAAAGACGTAAAGGTTGTCATTCATCGTTTCATGAGTAGGTAAACTGAGAGACTCACTGAAGAATCTTCATTAAAATTCACTGTAATTTCTGTATTGTCCATGAGACTGGTAATCTGGAAAATGGATAGAATTTCCTTTTCCATTAAATCTACAAAATGTCTTGCTCACCTTTTTAATGATAATTTTTTAATAGAAGAGCCCTGACAACAGGGAGATAGCATATATACTTCAGTCAATCAAACTAATTTATGTGAGCTAGAAAAACTATAACTCTGGATGAATATGCAAAATGTAGAATGTGTCTTGGTGAGGGAAGGATATTATCCTTTCATCTTTAACTACAAAATCATTTAATATTTTCAAAAGTTAAAAAGTAAATAAATATTTTGCAATTTTACTTCTATTCACTTAAATCTGTCCCGGTCCAAAGTTGCATAGAGTAATATAATATCTTAGAGGTCCTATTTAATTAAAGAAGAAAAACGTTCAAAACACGGGAGCCTAAAAATACTGAAATTATTCACTAATTAGTATATCTCCCTTCCTCTTATCTACTGCAACTTCCTATTTTTCCCCATTTGGTCCTGAAGTGTCACATCACCTTCATTCCTTACTATATTAATGTCAGACAGACATATAAGCTTGTTTCTGAGAAATATATTTGGTAAATAGAATTGTAAAAATGATGCAAAAAGGTGGGGAGGGTCCAGACAGACATGAGATGATTCTATCTGTGATAAAGAAAAAGACTGAAGTCCCGTGTTTATAGCCTCTGTGCTTTGGAACACCATGACTTGGCCACAGGAATGCAAGTCATGAAAAGCATACAGCAGACCGGAGGACTTGGCACACCGTGATGGATGATCCAGTAATCTCTGTATGAATCATCAGGTGAATACACCCGACTGGGTCAAGTTTACCTGCGTGTAAAGAACTGGTTCTACGTGAATCATCACATTCAAACAGAGAAGCAAAAGGAATTTACTAGATATAGACAGGTCTAGATTATACAAAATGTCTGAGCCAAAAATATTTTTAGTAGCCTTCTAACATCATATCCACCTTTTACATGCATATATTACATCCAGCAGTGAGAATCCTTCCTTGGAAATTTCTTTCTGTAATGAAGATTCCAAGTTGTGAAAAGAAGACCTGAAATTTTGAAACATTAGCTTTGCTTGAGAGTTGGAATCCAATGTGTCTGCTTGCCCTAAAATTCTTCTCCAGTGCTCGTGTCTGCCTCTTAATTATGCCAACGGGAGTTCTTAATTGTACAATTTTTTGCTGTGAACATCAGCAACTATCTCTCTTAAACTGCACTGAAAAATACTAGGGAGTCACACCCTTTGCCTCACTTGCTAAACTTCCTCAATAAAGCTAACAAGAGCTTTCTGAGGTGGAATTTTATACGTGCAAATGTCAATTTAGACCTGTTAGATACAGTGAACAAACTTGCCTGCTACAGCAAGCATTCTACCCGAATTGACTAGGTGTGGCTATTATTCATTGCTCAGTCACACTGAACAGAATCTGTTCTCTAGCTACATTTAGGTTGACGTTCCCTTTACCTGGGGGCTTATAATAAGCAAAACAGACTCAATTTTCCAAAAGCAGATGTGCTCTTCTGTTATCCTAGAAACAGATCAAAGTGTGCTTTGTGGGAAGACCTGAGGTTCAAGGCAGTGATACCAAATGGGTCTTAATATGCAGCCAGACAAACAGCAGGACTGGAAATTTAAACAAAAGCTTGAATATTTTAGAGAAAAGAATCAGATGATCAGGGCGGGAGCGGGGTGCGGTTAGAAGGGATAGAGAGTTGTTTGGGGAGAGTAGGTACCAAGGAAATGAAGTAAAATTATACGTTGCTTCCATAGTAAAATCAAGATCCATAATAAAGAACAGTTCTTTCAAGTCAGACTGGTAAATGTCACTTAAAATTGCTCACACTAGCTCAATTACAACATGCCCACAGGCAGCTTTCTAGACCACAAAAGAAGATCATATCAAACATCTCGAGGTTAGCTTTTTGTACACATAGTAACTACAGAAATCAATCTTTTATCAGTTTATCACATCACAACAGCTACTGTTAAATAATCTACAAGGTAGAAAAGCAATTTCCAATTGTTCCCTGGGGTCTTCTAAGCAATGTCTTGTGTCTTGTAATATGCTATAAAATAAATTGTATTCCTGTGAGTCATATCAGTCATATTCTGCAGCCTGAAATTACCCTCATTGAAGAAAAAAGGGAAATGTATTCTGTTATAGAAAGCACGGAGGATCAAATTAGAAAGCACAAGAGGCTGAAAAACTCAATGAATCTCTCACTGGACTCTAAAAAGCCACTCCCTAATCAATAATGCATGAAGGGTTGAGACTTGGCATGGAGATACTTGACTGGAGGCTGAAGGGAAGATGAATAGTCTGCCTTCTGTCTTTACCCCTATTTTACCCCAGGCCCTTGCTCTATGATTCCCTGAAATAGGGTAGTTGACTGATGTCCCTTGACCTATGAAAAAATATATGCTCCAGCTGTATAGGAAATGCTGGGCTCAGGTGTGTGATAAAATCTGGCTCCTATCCTTTGCTCAGTCTGAAACTGGGACATCCCACAAGAGGCCAAGAGTAGTAATGGTGGGTTAAAGGCTCCCTTGCTTTATTCCCCATCTACTCACATTTTCTGGACTCACCAAGCATATTCATTTCTCTGTGGCTTTGTTCATACTATTCTCAATATCTAGAACACTTTCTCTTCCTTATCCCTTCTGGAGTAAGGACAAACTGAAATACTTCAGTGTTTGAAAGCTAAGGACAGAGTTTGAAGGAGTTCAACCATGTAAAGTATTACTAAAGATCAAAGGGGAACTCCAGGGAGCTCACTGGTGACCTTCTGGGAACGAATTTATCAATGTAATTAATCAGCACTGAATTCCAAGGCAAATGTTTTTGGCAAATGAATAGCGTAAAACATGAAATCTATTTATGCTACTTAAAATTTTCTAGACATTCTGGAAAGCGTATCATGGTACAAAATTTTAGTGACTTGTCAATGCCTCAAGCACCTGTTTTTTGCATTATCTATAAAGATGTACCAATTAAGGAGTGCCCTATCTATACAGATGTCCTTGAATTCTGAGAAACAACTTTCTAATGAGATACACTTTGCTGAGAGCAGATTGACCTATTCCCACATTTTTGTTGCATCTAAATACTATATACATCTTTCAGTTTTCAGTGTGTTCATTATATAGTCACCAATGAAGTGGGTTACAAAAAAGAAAACATAAGCCTTTCAAATTAGTATCCGGATAATGGTTAAAAGGAAACAGGCCAGCTGGAATTAGAATGAGACACCACGGAACTAAATTTGAGACCTGGAAGAACTCAGTAGACAGGGACAGTTTTCAATTCCCCCTTAAAACTCTAAGACCAAACTACAACTTTATATTTTAAGGTATCAGGACAAGATGAATTCTCCGTAGGACAAAATTACTTTTTAGGTGATCCATTTAAACTCACTGATCCACACAAATACTAGACATTGGTCTAGAATGACGCCAAAATATTATTAATTTCAGCAAAGGGAAACTGTGGCTAGATTAAGTTAAAACCCCCATCAACTACCTGGCCAGTATTCCTCAAGACTGTCAAGGTCATGGGAAACAGGGAAAGACTGAGAAATGGTCACAGACCAGAGGAGAGAGGGGAGACAGGATTCAAATAAATGCACTGTGGTATCCTGGATTGGACACTGGAACAGAAAGGGTACACTAATGGAAAATCTGGTGAAGTCTGAATAAAGTCTGGAGTTCAGTTAATAGTAATGTGTAAATGTCAGTTCCTTAGTTTTGACAAATATACCATGGAAATATAAGATATTAACAGTGGGGGAAACCAGGTGAGGGGTAATATGGGAACTCTCTGTACTATGTTTGCAACTTTTCTTTAAATCTAAAACTATTTTAAAATAAAAAGTCTATTAAAAAGTCACAACAAAACTACCATCAGAGAGCAAGGAAATTTGTTTGAATTAATATCCTAAAATTAAAAGGGTTATATGTAATAATCATCAAACCTCTTCCTCCTCTTAAAATGTCCCTGCTCCTTTATTAATATTCTTCTATAAACTACATTCATGGTTCCTGCAACCCAGGTTTTAAATCCAACGCACCCGATTGCTCCCTTCATGTGCACAGCAGCTTTGTAGTGTCAATTACCTATCAGCCTGCATCCTCAATACTTTGGTGACTAACTTCCCAAAGGCCCTGCAAGGTTATTCCAATGTAGATATATATCCTTAAAAAATAAAAGACATACATATGCAATTTTGAAAAAGCAGCACCGTGACTTACAAGTGATGGCATTTGACCATTTTGGAGCATAAACTGCATCTGCTGGGCAAACATGGCTGCAGCAGTCTTTTGTTGAATCAGATTGTTCCGTCCATTAATTTCCAGCTGCGTTTTTAAATGCGGAGGAGGGTGAAGGTACTTGCAGTTCTCTCTAGCACACCGACCCTGAAAATGAAGGATTAGATGAATTTACATTAATATTTCTAAAAATCTGGTGTGGCTAAGAAAGTAAGAAAAGTTTATTAATCTCTTAGCATATGTGATGTACTTATGTATATGTCATAAGTACTTTACTTGAATGAATGCATTCAGTCTTCATACAAGGCCGCTAAGACTGATACTCTCATAATCTTCATCTTCCAGGTGAGGAAACTGAGACTGAGAGAAGCTTGCACAGCTAACATGTGACAAAACCAGAACTAAAACCCAGTTAGTCTAGTCTGATTCCAGAACTTATTCTCTTAGCCACTTTGCTCTGCTCTACTTTGATACGCATCAACTTACGTTTAAAATATAAAACATTAGGAATAGTGTATCATCATAACATTACAGATTTATATAAAAATTTCCCAACGTGAGACATCATGCATGTTAAATATGATTTAGGGTGTGGATCTACATACAATCAGGAAAACGGAGGGAAAATGTTACATATATACACATAAATGTATCTTAAAACTTTTAGATCCATTATTCTGGACAATTTTGGCTCTCAAGTTTTTTCCTGAATCCATACAATGTGAGAAACATCCTGAAATCCACTGATATTTTGTTAATCAAAGAATAAATCTCTACCTTGGGGCTATGCTGTTCTGTAGATTCCGGAGGCACTGGCCCTGGATCACTTGGATAATTGAGACCAAAGTGTACTTGGGAGTGTCCGGTATTCGAATGTTTTATGGATGGTTTAAGCACTTCCAGACAGGATCATATGTCAGTCCTGTGGAACCAAACGTGCGTTTGGTATTACCTAAATGCTGATATGGCTGATAATTATGGTGTTGACTATGTGGTAGCAAAGGATGTCACTGAACAGGTATTTATCACATTCTCAAATGTGACCTGTTGTGTTTGTTTAACTCTTGAGCACTGGGCAAAGCAGCTAATGATTCTCTCATTTGGATTACTAGGTCTGCCATAATCCTTTTAAGATAAGCACAACTGCAAGCCATTCTTTTTCCCACAGTTGCTAAGATCCTTCATAGTGCGTGAGCTTACTGGAGGGAGGGGTGGGAAAAAAAGGCAACTTTTTTTTGAACCCAAGAGCGCAAGTTGCTAGGCCACCCGAATTCCCAGGAGAAAGTCAGTTAGTTCATCAAGTGTTTTCAACACATGCTACGAATTTTCCCTATTTATGATGCCTTAACGGATTATGTAATCACTTCTCCATATTTAGTTATCTTGTTATCCAAGCATTCCTATAATTTCACTGAGCATCAAGGTGTGTCCTTCAAAATTTTAGAGAGTTACCTATAAAGCAAAACCAGATGCACTGCAACTGCTCTTTTAAATATCAGATCAGTGGGACGAGGTGGCTCTTTTATTTTATCTCCCCTGGCAGGAAGCTGAGTATAACTTAAAACATAGCTTGAGAAGTCAAGGAAGCCACTATTGTTTTCCGTCAGGCTTGTCCTGTTGTTTCTCAGTTTGATCAAATTTTTAATCAAATTATTTATAAAATCAAATAATACCCTAGTTTCAATGTGTTTTTATATTTCTCTGGAAATCCTGGAAAAGGAAGAATTTCTTGGTAGTAAGAGTTGAGGGTGGTATGAACCCAGTCTTCCTGAACTCATTAAGTAGCCTAGGAAACAGCTACATAATTTTAGTACATATAAGGACTATAAGGAAATCCTTATATGCGCTAAAAATTGCGGTAATGGAGGGTTCCCCCCAGTAATGTCCCCCCTAAGAGAAAACATAAGCTTCTTTTTTTTGTTTGTTTTTTGCGTTACGCGGGCCTCTCACTGTTGTGGCCTCTCCCGTTGCGGAGCACAGGCTCCGGACGCACAGGCTCAGCGGCCATGACTCACGGGCCCAGCCGCTCCGCGGCACGTGGGATCTTCCCGGACCGGGGCACGAACCCGTGTCCCCTGCATCGGCAGGCGGACTCTCAACCACTGTGCCACCAGGGAAGCCCCATAAGCTTCTTTTTACACCTACTACAACCTGCATCAAAGCAAAGATAGTCACAAGGATTTTAGTTCCCAGATTCTCCACCCTCTACCCAGTATAACTGGGATTATCTGGTTCAGAATTAACAGCTCAGGGGAAGTAGTGACACTTGGTGGCTTCCAGGGCCAAGCATGGTAGTTTATACTTCCGGCGTTTCTCTTTTCCTCCCACACCCTAACATTAAAGATTTCCCCAAGGTACAGTCCTAAATCCTCTGCTCTCCTCCTTAATCTCTTTCCCCTGGAGAAATGAAGTGCTGGTAAAATTTCATCTCTCACTGCAATTGCTCAGATCTTAAATCTCTATCTCTACCTCTGACCCCTCTTCTGAATTTCAGGTCTTTTTTATCACTACCTGCAGCTGCATTTGGAAATCCTGCCCCCTAACCAGGTCTAAGCAACTTAGTCCTGACCTTCCTTCTCCTTAGACTATCTTTCCTCTTGCTGCCTACTAGCATTTAGGGCCATTGCTCCAATTCCCAGGCTTTGGGACAGTTGCATAGCAGCCCTGAAAAAAGAAACCAGGCACCTGCTGAGCAGGATTGCCTTAGGATCACAAACCCACCTTGATAGCTTTCCCAGACAAGTGGCAAACACAACCATAAACATTTAAACAGAACACAATTTGTAACCCACTCCCTGCGCCCCCAAAATTAGATGAGGACTCTCTCTTACATTCAGGAATTCCAAACAATAGATCAGTTAAAAAAAAAAGAAGGAAAAGGAATACCTTAGGATTTTTGCCATTTGTTACAGTTTAGAATTTTAACGTCATTTACACTGAATGTCATCAGAGAGGAGAGGAGAATGGAAGGGAGTGAGAGAACATGGTGTATTTGGCACATTTCCTGCCAATCTACAGATAAAGAATTGCTACCTGCCTTTGTGCTGTTATGTTACTGTCCTTTATATATAATAACTTTTCTTAAGCTTTTTCTTGGGAAACTAATGACATTTTTACAAATCAAAAATGGTACACAGAAATAGAAAAAAAATTACACTTTAAAAATTACATCAAGTTAGGCTATAAAACTAAAGTATGGAATATGAGGCAGCATAAGATTTTAAAAAACTTATTCATCTTAGTTATGAGATTTTACTTGATTTATAAAGCATTCTCTTTTGAATGACAGAATCCATCATTTAATTCTATAACAATGCAAATGCACAGAAACACTACCTCACCAGAGACTGTTTCTTATGTTAAAGAAAGCTTATAAAGAAAAAAAAGCAACCTGCATTTTCTCTCCAAACAATAGATGAGAACAAATAATTTAACATCAACGTTATCTGTGGAACACAATATTTCAAAAGAAAGCCAAGCCCCTCAAGTTTTTTCAAAACGACTTTAGGACTCAGGATAATATATTTATATGCGCAACACTTGGTGATAACAAATCTCCCCTGTATTAATTCTTCAAGGTGCCCAAACTTAATTACAGGCCAAAATACTTTCATTGGAGCTGGGGAGAGGGTGGCAAACTTTGCTCTTGACGTTTGCTAACATTTGCTTTTAGTCCTTGGAGGGGATTAAGGCTTTGGTAAGCAAGTATGAATGGGATGGGGTGGAGGCTGAGGAGGGATCTGCCCAGCACAGTATGTAATCACTTATTGTTTTTGTCCTTTGGAAAACCAGAGACTATGGAGTAGAAAGGTTCCAATGTTTTCCTGAGGCCAGCTAAGCACTCTTGAATGGGCCACCTATCCCTATCACATCAGGTCTATAACAGCCCAGAAACCATCTTGCGCTGAAAAAAATCACCCATTGTGTTTCCCAAGCCAAGTCAATGTTGTCCAAGCCCTCCTTCTAGACCCACAGGTTCAGAGTTGCCATGTGCTCAGTGCAAAGTAGGACACCATGTCATAAACGACTCTAAATGTCGTACCTGTGAAAATTGCCATCCACTGGTAGAGCTGGCTCTATCCTAAAAATAGCAGCTAAGGCTGGTCAAGATGTGTAAACCTCTCTCCCTCCCCTCCACAGACACACAAAATTAAAGCATTGAAGAGATTAGAGTGCAAGCTCATTTAGGCTTGCCTCAATTTCACTCCTTTTCCATTTCCTTTGGCCTCATTGGGTTTTTCACTGTGATACGGAGTCAAGAAAATAGCAAGGTGATTCAATGGGAAAGTGATTCTCTGCTGAAATAAGCACTAGTATATCTATGAAGCTTCCCGCTCCCCTTTCCCATCTACTGTCTTTGAAAAAGCACCCGAAAAGCAGCAGGGGAATAAATGACCAATGAAGTTTCAGAAATACATCAAAAAGTTGATGACAGACAAAGGAAAAAGTTGCAGAGCATTCATAAAACCTCCCAAATTCAATCTATTTCCTTTTTCCTACCTTCAGGCTTTTCACAAATGAGCACAAAGAGTACTTGAGTGAAAGAGAAAAGTAGCATTGTAGAGATTCAAATCCCACCCAAGTCTTGGGAGTTATGAGAGTGAGAGTCTGTCAGAGACAAGACTTCCCGGGCACTTGGTGGTAGAAAACCCCTGTGAAGTGTACTTTTTTATGTTCATGAGAGAAAGCTCTACCATCCATCAGAATAAGAAAAGGACCCCAGGAAGCTGAAAATTACCCTTTGTCAATCACCAGTATATTAACAGGAACAGCTGTTTGCAGAATGACTTGCTTCTTCAAATACATTAGGAATTATGGGGGGAAAAAGCTCTCAAATACAGTGGTAACTGGATTACTTTTTCAAAGACATCTCACTGCTCTGCTAGACTATCAAGAGTTAAAAGTTAAATGTTAAATAAAGGCAATGAAGAGATGATTTGATTTCTATGAAAAAAATTATTTCATTTTAATGATCATGTGTTAAATGAAAAATCCTCTTGATTATACTGCCCCACTGAAACGTACTTACATATGCATAGACATGGCTTCTCAGAGGAAGTAACAGTAATTTTAGAATTACAAATGATACGTAGTAGGTTGCTTGGTTCCTACAACCATCACGGACCTATTAAGGGCTAGGAACAATCTGAAATGGCTAAAAGTGAGGCAACATGAACATAAACTGAGTATTAGCCAGATATCAGTATAGTAAAGGCAAACTTCCCACTTTCTTCCTCTTAGAGTTCTGTCTTTATAAAAATGGATATCCTCCAGTATTGTACCATCTATGAATATTGACATATACGTACAAAAAGCATCCTTAAAATCTTGCATACAACTTTTAATTTAAATTTGGGATGCAGACAAAAAATCCTTTTAAAAAAGTCTTTATTAAACCATTTCCTGAGTTTATTGAAGGCAAAATGAATGAGCCAGCCAAGCACTCCCCCACTGCAGTCAGCACTGCATCTCTGTTGCACTCTGCCTTCCTTTTTTTACATTTTATTGAAGTATAGTTGATTTACACTGTCATGTTAATTTCTGTTGTACAGCAAAGTGACTCAGTTATACATATGTATACATTCTTTTTCATACTCTTTTCCATTACGGTTTACCACAGGATATTGAATATAGCGTCCTGTGCTGTACAGCAGGACCTCGTCGTTTATCCATCCTACATATAGTTTGCATCTGCTAATCCCAAACTCATGAACTCTGCTTTCTTGACATCCCATATACACATATACAGGGCAATGACTTCGGTGCAAACCAGACACCAAGTCTGAATAGGTAAGAAGCTGGAAGGAGGGCAGAAGAATTTTCTCGCCTATCTGCCTCAAGAAATCTTGCAAGTGGTGACCTCCAGAAGATGAAGGGAGGAGTAGGCTCAACAATCACACCATTGTTCTCTGCAGCAGCCCGCTAAGATAACCTGATTACCAGAATCGGAACATTTAGGGCTGAACCGGATTTTAAGGAACATCTGTGCACTTTTATCTTACAGAGAAAGTGAAGGCCAAATTGATGAGATGGCTTGTCCTAATTAACAAGCAGCTCAGTAAGGACAGAAGCCAAGTTTGCAGACTCTCACTACCCAATACGGATTTTCACTTCAAATGACTCTTTCTCTGTAAAGATCTTCCTGAACCCCTCTCCCCACCCCACCCCCACTTCCCTCTCCCTCTCCCTGGTTTGTGTCTCCAGCTGCATCTTGCACTCCCTTTTATCATAGCACTTATCACTGTGTACATTGATACATTGTTTGCATGCCTATCTCCCCATTCCACCTTGAGTTTGTCTAAAGGCAGGACTATATCTTACTCATCTTTGAACCTCCAGGTCTGTTTCTGTGCCTGGTGAATAGTGACCACTCCATAAAAGTTTGCTGAATGAATGAATAAACTTTGTGAGAATAATTTTATAGGGCATCACACTAAGTCGGCCTTAGAGGCCTAATTGCTTCTCTCGCCATTTCCTTTCCTAAGTTCTTTCTTCCTCCTCCAAGAAGAGAACAAGAGGCAACATATGACTGAGGCTGTTCCTGGTTTTCTGTTGCAAATGGACCGTTATTCTATTCAGGTCCAGAAAATAGCTACTTCGTAACAATTTTTTTTCTATGAATATATACTCTGGGGTGTGTGTGATCATCATGGCTGAAAAATCCTGGTAATTCAGTATAACTGAATCAGAAATGTTAGGAACCCATGAGGCACAGACACAAACCCTGGTCTAATTCCCAGGGGTCTGTGGTCACAAGAACCCCCAGGATATAGCGGCCCACAGAGCAGAATAAAGGAACCTGCAGCAGATTCACATTTAATCAGCACCTGGGCCTGCCCAAGGGGAGCACTGCATTTCTAGGGTCAGCTTAGAATAAACTGCCTTCTTCAACTGCTCCATCCCCACCCTGCATTTCTCTAACCAGCTGCAAGTCAAATTCCCTGAAGCCCCTGAGACAAAGGTGGCTTCAGGATAATCACATGGAGTGGAGCCTTCTTGTGCATCTCTATCGCATATGCTGACTTCTTACAAGAAAAATGTTCCCGCTGTGCTTTAAGACCCATGTTCAGCTGCATTCACATTAAACATTTATTTTCAAATAATCATTAGCTTGAAAATTTTTTGAAGAACAAATAACACCAAAAATCATAGTTGCGGCCATAGTGAAACCAAGCCTGCCTCCCCAATACCCCAGATCTGCTTCCTGCCCACCCCCCCATGTTTCCCCTCTGGTCTAATCAAATACCTTCAACTGCTTGAGAAAAATATTAACTGGATATCTGTTCAATAATATGCTCCTCAGGAATGTATGATCTCTGTTTACAAAACAGCCAACCAGAATCAAATTAAAACCCAAAGACAACTGAAGCACACTGGTGCCGAGTTACCGAAAGTCAGAAGGCGTTTCCAATGCTAAGGATTCACGGACGCTGTCTTTAAAGTAGCTGATGGCTGCCAGTGTAAAATGTCATTAAAATACAGAAAAAAAGGAAAGAAAAAAGAATGACATTGAATGTTACTCCAAGAAAACAAATACACAAAATCATGCAACTTCAAGAAGCTACTTACTACATAGGCTTTGTTACAAAACAACATAAAGGGGTCTCTCCCTTGGCCCTTAGGCAGTCAAATCTCTGGCTCCCAGGGTTCTCGCGGCTTCCTTCTCCGGACACCCCATCCAGTCACTAACCACAGCGATTTGGAACCAGGACAAAAAGGATGCCGGCTGCTTGCACCCTTTCTTCCCAGCTAGGGCTTCTGCCTGGGATCCTATCTAGGGTTGCCAGATTTATCAAATGAAAACACAGGACTCCCAATCAAATTTGAATTTCAAATGAACAAGGACTAATTTTTTAGGATAAGTATGCCCCATACAAAATATTATACGGCAACCCTCTCCCTATCTATTCTCCACCCTTGTGAGTGGAGCTAAATAAAGTCAAATCCTGAAAAACCCATTTTCATCCCGTTACCTTAAGGTCATAAGCAGCCCCCTCTATGGAATCAGCCCAGGCTCTACTAGGCCTTCAGTTGCCCGGAGCAAAGCAGAAGGCACTCTCAGCCCCAGCTTACCTGACCAGCTGCAAGGAATTTAAGGAAGTTGACTGTTGGAGAAAGCAATTTTTTATCCCCTGGCTCCTCCCACCAAAAGCTTCGCACGTCTCCCTACCCAGTCAGCCAGTCCACTTTCCCAACCACCGTGGCGCAACTGTATATTCAAATGACTTTGATGCCTGCCTGCCGGAGCTCCTCCTTTAAACTGGGATGGGGGAGGGTGTGGTGAGTGACCACCATGCCGGAACTCCTGACTCTAAATTCATATACATTTTTGAACATATGAATTATTACAGGAAGATGAGGCTTTTATGTTTTTAAGGTTTTTGTTAGTGGGGGGAGGGAGAGGAGGACGGGTTAACCTTAATTTCTTCAGTCCTGTCGGTGGTATACTTAAATTCAAGCAAAAGTCATCCATTAAAGCCCAGGAAAACATCTGCTTAAGTATTATGTTTCCACATGCACACATAAGATCGATGCAGATACATATTCAAAACCTGCAAAAAATGGCATGAATAGCCATTATTTGCATAGATGTCTTTTTCAGTCAACCCTTGATTACTCATATTAAAAGAGAGGGAGAGGTAGAGGGGCATGGTTAATTCTAATGAACAAAATAATATACTCAGCACAAATGGCAATCCATAACAGCCCCACATGACAGAACAGGTATATCACAAAAGTGGCAATGGGGAACATTCAGGAATCAGTTATTAGACACAATCCTGAATTTATTTTTTATTAAGATTGCAGTCTCCTTTGTTGGAATTATCAAAGAGTCAGAATTAGTAAGGTCAGAGAGAATGAAATTGTACTTCACTGGGGAAGCTTCTATGTTATAGACAACATGTCATGGAAACATTAAAGCTGGAAAGGCTCTTAGAGATCCTTCAGTCTGTGTACCACAGACCACTATTCCCAAGAGAGGAGCCTCAGAAACTGAGCTTCCTGGTGAAATACTTGTAAGGAATGGTACCCTCTATTCCCCTCTTGGAGATTAACAGTCCACCGGAGCGTACTAAAGGTTCCCTCTCACATGTCCTAGAGTAAAGAAACCTGCTGACTTCTGTTAACTGAAACACAGTTCAATCGCAGAAACCATGCCTCTTTTTTTTTTCCATAAAATACCTTTTAACATATTTCGTTAGAGAATCGTTATGAAAATACTGATTTAATTCAACTCCCTCCTACTAAAGCTCAAAGCAAGCCCCATGGCATACAGTGAACTCCAAGGAACTGGATCGTCCGTTGAAATGACATTGAACACTCCTGCCCATACTCGATCTCTGCACAGCTAACAAGATGTAGATTTTTCCTATGATGGCTACAAAGAAAGATCCCACAGTCAGCTTCCCAGCGCTCCTTGCCAAAGTTGTGAGTTCTGCCAGAGCTTTCCAAATGGCTGCCGGGCCTTGCTTCTTTTGTTTGAATGCTTCAGTCAGGTAACTTCTGAAATCACAACTTCAAGCCTTCTCTGTCTAACTGGCTTTCCTACACTGTGACTTCTATCCCTTGAAACCATGCCAGTTACCTTAGGTTTTCCATGACTTAAGGGTCTCAAGTGAGTTTTAACGGCACTAAAACTTGGGAAGTAGGAATGTATTTGGCAATCCCTCCAATTCCTAAGGGTCTTAGTTGTGCACTAAACTTAAACCTTGCGGTTTCCACCTGGCAAAGTTAAATTTCCTGTCTCCAAGCAAAAAGAAAATTTCAAAGAAGAATTAAATGTAGACAAATATCTTGCAAACTTAAGGGGAGTAAAAGGTGAGAAAGGCACTGATTATTGTTCAGATGTAAACAATTTATCTTTGCAACGCTCAGTATGCTGCTAAGAATAAATTAAATAATTACATCTCTAGAGCCAGCCATGTACCCCTCCACCCAGAGGTTATATAAAGGGCAGATACAGTTATTGATTTACCTCTGCATTTTTGAAATTAGAGGCACAGAGATAAAAATCAGTCCTTTTTTTTTTTTTTTTTTGCTAGACATAAGTTTTCTTTCAGGTAAAGAAATTTAAAAGCATGATACCAAATGGTTGTTTACAGGGTCTTGCTAAATTCATAAGTAGAAATCATGTTTCAAACGCCGGAGCCAAATGTATCCACTTTAAAATACGCATTTTTCTCACAATCCTACCCAACTACCAAACTAATACCAAATATGCAATTTCCAAGCAGAAAGGTTTACTTGGTGACATGGACTGCATTAAAATGCTTTGAGGCATGGACTAGCTCTACATTTCGTTAATGATAAATATATTTTTATCACCAAAAGCCTTACTGAAACCTTTATGCTAACTTGTTATTAAAACTGTAGGCATTTTAGAGTATCAGACAAATCTCCAAAGAAAACTCCAAACTCCAAATGCACTGTGTATTTAAATAAAGTGGGTTTTTTTTTTAGCCAAGTGATTCTTTATTAGGCCAAGTTGCTGTTTGTTTCTGTTCTGACATAAAAGCAAGCAATTTATTGATATAAATTTTTTCTCTTTTAAAAATAAAGATCTATTCTGCCTGGCCTGATTATTTACCAAATATATTAAGTTTCATCCAAAATGTATTTCAGAGATGTGAACAGAACTGACAATGCTCTAGATGAAACTACCGAGACTACTTTTTTAAAGAATATGTTTAAAAATGATCCTCTCTCAGTCTTAGTAAATATAGCAACCTTGTTAAACTCACCTGCTTTCAGTGAGCAGTTAATATTTGATGATGATGAAACTGTTCCTGGTATTTAAAGAACTAAACAAGGCCATCCACAAACAATGTAACTAGAAATGGGGTTGTTTAAAGAAGATAGAATGATAAATGGAAGTTTTACATTTTAAAATAAATCAATCCCTCAACCATAAATGTCTCATATCTTTACAGAGAAGAAGTTGAAATATGACCCCTGCCAAAGAATGCCTATCTCCAAATCTAAAACAAAGTAAAGCAAAGGACAGCGAAAGTTAATTAGTTTTAAAAATCTATTAATTGTTCTCCGCAAGTCAGTTTAAGCAGCTAGAAGAGTTAGTGGGTGAACAGTGCACTTGTAAGGATGCAGTGTTTCTTAAAACCATAAACCCTCTACATTAAGCACAACAAGGTTTCTAAGGTCTAGTCACTGCCTTTTAATTAGTGGAATCCTTATTTTGGTGAGGGGAAAAATAGGAAAAATAAAACAAATCCCTAGCTTCATTGTGCCTTCCCTGAACATCAGAATAAAATTAGAAAACTTCAGAAAACATGTCTTTCTGGAAAAAAAAAGAGCCCAGTTTATATGTCTCTTATACAAGGTAAATCAAATTCTATTCTAGAAAAATATTTGATCAAGTGATAGAGAAATAAACTAGGCCATATAAAACATCGGTGTGCCAATATTTCACAGTTCTTTTTCTACTAAAGGTAACTGGAGCATTTAACCGTTTTTGTTTTGTTTCATGTTTTACAGACTCTAGTATATAAGGTCAAATGACCCTTCAGATGTGAACTAATTCTGACCATTTATGAGTGGGCTACAGAATAACTGTATCTACAGGTTTAGCTCATGTAACTTGGCATGAGATGACTGTTGACACACATTTAGAGACCACGTTGAGGCCCCTGTAAAATTATATTTTCCATTAATATCATGAAAGTAGTCATAATGACACAACTCATTTGAGGGAATTATTGAACGCTGTGGTCAGGTTTGCATTTTTTTTTTCACATCATGACCACCTGAATAATAATAACAACTGACTTTATCGTAGGTATATTTACCATGTGCCAGACACTGTTCAAAGTGCTTTACGTGCATTACCTCATATAGTCTTCACAATATAACCCTAGGAAGTCAGTGTTTTACTGAAGAACTGAGGCACAGAGATGTGAAGAAACACGCTCAAGGTAACAGAACAAATGTCGCAGAGCTGTGATTTGAACCCAGGTGGACTGAGTCTGCAGCTCACATTCCTAACCAGTACACTAATGCCTCACAAAACCATGGTGTGCTAAACTGAGGAATGAGCTCGTTCAAATATTTCTAATGGTTGGGTCACTATTTTCCTTCTAAGATTATAATAAAGATTGCATACCAACTGGCCGTTAGGTATGTCTAGAAACTATTTAATAGATAAATGTATGCCAAGTGGGATGTTTTGTTAAGCACCTGGGGATCATAGGTGACTTGAAAACGAATAAGACAAGATAACTGAGTGTCCAATGTTTTTTACACCACATCCACCTGAATAACTTTACTGTGTATTTACCATGTGCTGGGCACTGTTCAAAGTGCTTTAAACGGATTATGAAGTCTTTCATCCTAACCAAAGCAGAACAATTAGTACATATATCTCATCTCTTAGCACAGCTTTTTAGCAAATGTCTACATGATAGAATTTTGCCAGTTGGTCTGGGAGAAGCAGTGTCCTGGAATCAGGAGTCGGGTTATAAGAGCTTAAGCACAAATGACCATGGCCTGACAAAAGTAACAGTCCTGCAAAACCCCATGGACATAGAGAACAGATGGAAGTGGGGCTCAATGAAAGGGTTGGTTGTGTGCCTTTTTGTGACTATTATTATTACCACTCTAAAAGAAGAATCTTAAAAAAAAAAACACCACGGCAGTGCCATTTAGAAGCAGGTTTACTCAGACCATAAATGTCTGGGTGCTGTAGGTTCAACACTATGACAAAGCAGAGAAAATCCCAAACGATGACAAAAGATCAACCTTATCACAAAGAAGTACAAAGTGTTCTTCTGAAGCATTTCATTCCACAAAGAACAGACAAATAAGGATTCACACACACCACGCATACCATCTCACAAAAGACTACGCCACCAAAAGCTCAGTTTTAGTGGGGATTTGACTTAAATGACTAGAGAATGTATAAAAATATATAAACTTCTACATGGGTGCATGTATAAAACACATGCACCCCATGTGCAACATGGGCTGATGATTTGTGGGCCTGGGAACTAGGATTTGACTTTTTCAGTGCTTCAGCTCTGCCTGTGAGCAAGTTATGTTTATTTATTTTCTTTTCTATATTGTCAATTTATTTTTGGTTAAGTAAACATTATTCACAAAATAAGACTAAAGACTTCAAATGCAAATCAACATGTAAATGCATCAGGTAAACATATAAACATGATGTAAACACATCAATTCTATTCACTCTAACTTAGCATTTAGGTTTTTCCACAGCTTTTAAAAGACAAAATATTCTAGGTATTTGCTGATGATGTAGTAGGGAACCTAGATCTTATATAAGTGACTAGACAATTGAACGTGTAGAATCCAAAAGGGTACTTATACTTTTAAAGACAATTTGATGGGGAAAATAATAATGATAAACAAATCCAAAGTTGAAATGAATCAGCTGTTTGGAATCAGGTTGCAGGCAGTTCATACTCTGACCTCTAACACATTTATTCTGAGACAAAGCAGGAACAAATCTAAATTTTTAATATGAATGCAGTATTTTACTAAATACGAATGCAGCATTTTATTAGGAAGAGGGCTAAACTGGGATTTAAGTGTCCTGGATTCTAATTACCTTTAGATCATGGCTAAATTATTTTCCAATTCTGTTAATCAGTTTTTCTAGGAATAATTCCCGCCCCTACATACTTCATAAGTACTTTGAAAGAATAAAGGGAACAAGTGAAATTTAGTATGCTTTGGAAGTAAAATCAGTAAAAAAAAAAAAATATTTATTTTCTTTATTAGTTAGTTAGAACTAAAATTGTTGCTCTGAATTAAGTATAAAAAATTCAATAGATTACAAATTATGTTTTACCATTTTACCTCCCCACAGAAGATAATGCACTATTATATGAGGAATCCTTGATTTTGTGAGTAATATAAATTATCATGTGTCTAGAGAGGGAATTTATATACAATGTTAGAAAACCAAGGACACTTCTCTTCTTAGAACCAGATATTGTTACAGTTGCTGCTCCCACAACTCAGTAGTAATGGTAGGTGAAAGAGCAGAGGATAAAGAAGCAGATCCAAGCTTTAATCTTATCCTTGCAAATAACTGAAAAGAGAAAGGAATTATTGCTCCCTTTACAATTGGCAATAAGCCAGTGCCTACTTAGAAGACCAGTTTACCTAGTCAAGAGGCACTTCTCTACCATCACAAGCTTCTTACTTTAAGATCTCACATAATGAAAATTCACTTTAGAATCATAATGAATAAAACATTCAAAGTAATCTCTATCATATGAAAAACTTGGGAGCGTCACATTTTTTGGTTGGTACTTTTTATATTTTAATTTTGCCAAAACTGCTGTTATATTTTATTTATAACACATATTAAAAGGATATAAAGAAATCAAGCAAGTCATTTTTTTCCTGGTAAGTTAGGAGGATAAAGCAAAACAAGCTTTAGGCTATAAGAGAAGATGTTAATGGTGCTTAAAATACTAACAAGTAATTAATTATAGCAAAGGGATTTTGAATATTATTTATATAAGTTGGTAAAATAATAATGAATCTCATTATAAAACTGTTTCTAACTATTTGAACAGATTTTCTTATTTTTCATCTCAACAGGCCCAACTGCTTAGAAGCCAAGATTGACTCATATAAATGTGAAACACGTTGGAACATATATACTTATACATTGAATATTCTTATTGTACTGAAAATTATATTGAATATGTATTTCTATTGTAAAGAACTAATAATAAATATATATTATATACAAATATATATTATATATGTTATATACACATATAAGCCCTTTTTGTCCCCACACTTGCTGCATATAAAACTTTGAAAGTCCACTTGTGGCAGCTAGTAACACCTACAATAGACCTTTTGGGGTATAAAAAAAGTCACTAATCCTTCCAAAGGGTTACAAGAGACAAGTGATTAAAATAATCTTTTTCTTCTTGGTTTCACACATTTACACACCAATGTTATTCTTGTCCAGCTACCTGTGATGAGATGTTCAATGGGAAGTTTCTATGTGCTCCACAAAAATAGGGTTTCTGTGGTAAAAGAATTTTGAGAAATGTTGAGTGTAACAGAAGTAAACTGCTCTTTCGTGCAGTACGTCTCAGAGCCTTATCTCAGCTAATAAGCACTGTGGTGCTCCCTGGGGAGAGAAATATAATAAGTTTCCCAAAGATATATAAGTCTTCCAGAACAGATGTCATTTTCTTTCCACCAGATCTGAGTATAAACAATAAGCCAGAGTGCTGAGAATTCTGAAACTGAGAAACATTATCTTTAGTTGATACTCTCTTGGACTGTTAGGGTTTTCTCTAAACCAGTGGTCCTCAAACTTGAGTGTTCATCAGAATCACCAGGAAGGCTCTGTAAAACACAGACTGTCAGATTCACCTTCAAAGTTTCTGATTCAGCAGTTCTGGGTAGGGCCCGAGAATTTGCATTTCTAACAAGTACCCAGGTGAAGGTGGTGCTGCCAGTCAGCCAACAACACTTTCCCAACACTGTGGGAATGGCTGTCTTATGGAACAATAGATTTAGCTATTTACTAAGCATTTTCTTATGTCGCTGATAATCAGTTTCTAAAAGGTCATATAGACGGGGTTTTGATATCTTAATTCCACATCTCTGACCTCAGTAATGATGTTAGCAGTCGTATAAAAGAAGGCCAGTCCAGGTCACACAAAAAAAGGATTGGACCTCTCAAGATTCTATTCTACTATTCCTAGAAAACACATTCATTTTCTGTTTACAAAGTAGTGCTATTAGTTATAAAGGTAAGTATATAAGAGCTCTGTATTACAAGTTGCCTATGTTTGCTCTACAAATCTCCCCAGAGTGTTTTTCAAAATGTTTGCTACATACCCAAATTTAAGCAGATAAAGGATTTTCTAGTAAACGCTCCTCGGCTCTCTAATAAATTAATACCTTTACTCACTGCAGAAACCACACTCATTTGAAAGCACTACCTCTTCTCCTCACCCCCAAAAAAGGTATCTGGAAAAAAGACAAGCTCAAAGGAGGGAAATACTTTTCACATCAAATAAGCAAACAACCCAATGTTGACCACAGCATTTCAACATGGATAACCAAAAGGTGAAGTATTGATAGACTCCCAAACCTCAAAGCAAGCACCAAATACAAAGTTCATCCGTTGTACCCTGCAGTGATGCAGTAAGGAAACAGGACATCCCATACAACACTTTGTCCTTTTCATTGTGAAGAAAATAAATACCTGGCTAAGGAGTTCCAAGTATTTGTTATCATTTCCTTTCTGATTAAGAATAGTCTCAGCAGTACTCGGTTTACTTCTATCACTGGCAGCCTATTTAAATCTGAAGCCCCCAGTTTGCAATACCATAATGCTTGCAATACATTGGCACGTCTAAATGAAAAACACTCAAATAGCTTAATAAGCTGTAAATAAGAAATTCAGAAATAGAATTAGCCCCTTCCCTTGCCCTCTCACTAGGTATACAACTCCATTCTTCCACAAGGGCTTGGAAACAACTTACAGGAAAGACACACTTCCAAAAACACCATTATCATGGGCCTAAAGAGTAAGAGTGATATAATGGGGAAGGTGGTGATAATTACATCAAAAACTTCAAAAATCTAGATAAGGTTAATTGCTTCAGCTGGGCCCTAAATGTAGCTCTGCGCTTTCTGGCAACCACTGTAAAGAGGAAAATGTATTGAACTGCATTGTTCTTATTGCTTGATAAAGGAAAGTACACTGGTTAATAAGCACCTCTCTGTAAAAGAGACTGCTGGATACTATGGAAGACAATGAATAGGGCAGGGAACCTGCCCACAAGGAGTTTGCCTATCTTATCTCTTCTGCAACTGCAGAGGCCTGAGGACTGTTGCTGAGAGGGGCTCTAGCACTTGACATTATGGGATAGAAATCAAAGGAAAACAGTGGGGTAGAAATCAAAGGTGACTAAACTAGGGGTCTAGAGGTGCTATTGAGGAGGAGGAGAAATTTGATGGGGAGAATGAGACGTCTCTGAGCCATAATTAATCACAGCTCTTCATTTTTGCTTCAAGGAAAGCCAAGGAGTTTATAATGTGTGATAAAAATGGCACAAATAATTCTCTCTCTGGCAGAGTCTCACTTTCTCTATCACCCCCCCCTTCATTAGTATGTTACTTTATTCATTACACTTTCATTCTGGTTTCGCTTCAAATACATTATTATTGGAGCTGAAGTATTTCAGAATGAAAAGCTTTTCTCAGATAGGTGTCTCCGAATTTCTTCTTTTTTTCTCTACAATCTCCGGCATGGAAGTAATGTCATTTTTTTCCTTAAGTGTTTCTCTAGTGAGGAGAATAGGAGATTTGGGGGAGGAATAGTGAAATATGATTAAATACATTTTATCAGCAATATTTCGTAGATGGAATAAATGTCATGTGCCACCGGAGTGAGGCCTTGAGAATTTGGGAAGAGTGAAAGAGGGTCTTGGTTTTGTCTTAGCTGTCAGTTGCCTATTAAAATATGCAAGTCACAATTATGGATATTATTGTAAACTATTAATGACATCAGCTGAATGCTGCTAAATACTTAAAACCATTTTAAGTTTCCTTCTTTGTTGAAACATTTTTCTAAAATGGTCCAGGTACTTTTCTTATTTTTGAAGTAGGGTCAGTTGCCCAAACCTGAATCACATCTCGATTACTAAAGATTGCACCCAAGGCCTCAGGATGTCTGTCCTGAAAAACAGAAATCACTATGCCAAATGGAGATGAAGATGGAGAAGGTATAAGAGATTGAGCTGACTGCACAAATACCAAGGTACAGCTCATAAGCCTAGAAATCCTTTTTTAAATTCCATCTTGAAATTAGTTTCCCATTTCTTATTACTTTCCCATTTCTTTTAAAAAGCAGATTGCTAGCTAAGTTTATCTTAAAAAGTCAATGCACAGGCTCTCTCTCTAAGAATTTTTCTTTGCCTTTCTAAGCTGAAACTCTTCAGACTTTTTAAATATCACTGTACATTCGAAGCAATCATTATTGATTAAACTTTAAATATATATTTTTACTGGATTAGGCAGTCACCTTTTACACAAAACCCTTTTCTGCAGATTATGACCTGGTACTTGACTCAGAATGACCTTATTAGTGCTAATCATGCTTCCAAGAATACCTTTATTTGCAAGCTAGCCACTTGCTGTAAAATTCAATTTCAACTATTTTAAGGCAGAAGATGATGCTTGAATATTACTAGATTATCACACTAATTACTTTAAAATAATATGTAACAGTGGCCATTCAGTAAATTTTTTAAAAATCCACATAGAGGGTAAAAACACTCAAATGCTAAATTTGGAGAGTATCCAAGGCGTTTGGCCAATGAACATTTCTATAATGCCAAGGGACAGAATTAAATTCACAAAAATCAGCAATCTGTAGGCCATGAAATCTAGGTTAAAATGTGGTTGAGTGAGGAAAGTTGGCACATGGGTGTATACAATTTTCATTCATATTTAGGTAAAAACTGAACTGGGAGTAGAAGTACAGATGCAGGTGGAGAGATGACTAGGCACCTTGCAGGGGAGCCCATATTGGTTCTCCCTCTGTCAAAGCGATTCAACAAGCTCATGTTTCATTCAGGGACCACTTTTCAAGCTCCCAATATTTACTATGTGTGCTACGCACAAAAGCTGTGGTGGTGAACAAGACACCGTCTAATGTGAAACCAAAAAAAAGTATGACAAATCTTCATTTCAAATTCAATGAAATTGGATATTAAGGTGAACACAATAGCAGTAGGTGGAAGTAGTATTTCAACCAACCCCCTCTTACTTAACCATGTTGACTTGAGCAGCATCTCAACTCCATCACTGGCTTCTCCTTCCCACGGCCACCCCCTAATTCAAATTCTTATCATTTCATACCTTCAATATGAAGCTCTCTAAGCTTCAATAGCAGCTTTCTAAGAGGTCCCCCTGTGGCCAGTCTCTTTTGCTCTATTCATTCATCTTGCATAGGCTGATGATGCCATTTCTCTACTCAAAATTGTCAGATTCCACAGCGCTACAAAATCAAGTTCAAGCTCCTCACTTCCTTTTAAGGCTACTCCTCTACCAACACAGGCTCTATGCTTCAGCCAGGCTGACTTAACACTCGACTCCCCAAATCCACACTACAGTTGTTTCCCCTCTGTCTTTGCTTAGGTTGTCCTTTCTGCCTGGAATGTCCTCCTGTCTCTCCTTCCAAGAATATCTCACACGGTACCTCTCCCATGACTACTTCTTTAACCACCACAGCTGGATATAATCCCAGCCCTCCCTCCTCCCTTGGACTCTTTTAGTGGTTCGTTTGTACCTGGCTTATGGCACATAACACAAGCAGCTTCATACTAAAAGGTCAGGCAGGGACCATATCTTCCATAACTTTGTATTCTGTGCAGTACTCAGCCCTGTGCCTAACAAGTAATAGTTTTCAATAAATGTCTGTTGAATGAATCATTTCCTTGGGGAATTGAATGTATATAGATAGAACTCTTAATGGATTTAACAGGACTTTCAGCATTAAATGACCCCTGACATTTATAAAATCCATGTAGTAAACCACAAGCAATAGTCCTGCAAATTGAGTACTGCTGCTTGCTCTTGTATGAAGAGAAACAGAGGTAGGTAGGATTCTCATGACTTCCTCAAGGCCACACAAGGAGCCTTGGTTAGAGCTGTTATTACAAGTCAGCATTTTCTATGTTTATGCCACTTGCTGATACCATGCTTCACATCAAGCATTTCCATGGTTACCTCTGTTGTTCACCCAAGAAAGAGGCATTTATCAAGACTACCTCTAAGGCCTCTATGAAAAATAAGACAATATTCCAAAATACATACAATGGAATATTATTCAGCCATGAGAAAGAAGGAAATCCTGCCTTTTTTGGCAATATGCATGTACCTTGAAGGCCAGACACAGAAAGACAAATACTGTACAATTTCACTGATATGAGGAATCTAAAAAAGCTAAACTCATAGAAACAGAGTAGAATGGAGGTTACCAGGGACTGGGGGTGGGGAAAATGGAGAGATGTGGTCAAAGGGTACAAACTTCCAGTTATAAGGTGAATATGTTATGGTAATCTAAGATACAGCATCGTGACTATAGTGAACAAAACTGTATTATATACTTGACAGTTGCTTAAGACAGTAAGTCTTAAACTGTTCTTACCACAAAAAGAGTAACTATGTGAGGTGGTCATCATTTCCCAATATATACTTGTATCAAATCATCATGTTGTACACCGTAAACTTACACAATGTTATATGTCAATTAAATCTCACTAAAGCTGGAAAAAATCCTTCCTCTAGTGGGGTACTAGCAGAATAAAAATGGACAATTAAAAAATTTTTTTTCAGTTACTTGGAAGTAAGTTAAGATTGAATTTGTTTCTATATAGAATGCTTTTCCGGCTAATAGAAAAAGCGAAATAACCAGGAAATGGCAAAACAAACAAACAAACAAAACACCTCTAGAGATTATGTTTTTATACAAGTTGGAAAAAATTTAAGTTTGTTGAATAAAGTATGTGATAAATATAAACATTAACAACAGAAAAACAACTTCTGGGATAAGTATTTAGCAAACGTTTTAAAACCACACAGAGTTCTTAAATATATTCAACGTTCTCAAACGGTTACTTCAGGGTTACTATTTTTTCATAAATAGGATGAACAATTTTAAGGCAATATGACAATGTGATCTTAAAACAATGTCATCTTAAAAATACAGTCTCCAAAATGTATTTGGAATGGAATAAGAGATGATTGATACTATAATGCTGCCTACTCAATGTACCTAGACACATGTAAAAGATGGGTTAAGAGTTTAAAGTCACAAAGCACGTGACCGCCTGGAGGGGTGGGATAGGAGGGTGGGAGGGTGGGAGACGCAAGAGGGAAGAGATATGGGAACATATGTCTATATATAACTGATTCACTTTGTTGTAAAGCAGAAACTAACACACCATTGTAAAGCAATTATACTCCAATAAAGATGTTAAAAAAAAGAGTTTAAAGTCACAGAGAAAAAGGTTTTCTGTTTGCATTTCTGCATCCTAGAGACAGAAATTAGAACCTTAGTACTATCTAGTTAGCTGGCAAATCATGGCTGACACATAGGATATCTCTTACTTAGTTCAGGAAATTTGCCATATTTAACACAGTTATATCACTGTGACTCTATGTTTTCAAGCTGTTGGATGGTTTTCAGTGTGGAAACTGCCTTCACTGTCTACCCACAAGAACATGTGTAGGAGCAAAAGGCTAATCTCTTTTCTACAAATTCCCAGTGGGTAAATAAAAATCTGAGTTTCAACAACAACAAAAAATATGTCCATTTACAATAGAAAAAACAGTCCAATTGAAAGCATACATTGACATGCCTATGACCAAGCAACAGCCGCAAAAACCGATGGATCGTTTTGTCACATCTACTTCTGTAAGTAACAGAGTTTGACATGACACTAAGCCATATTATACAAGCTCATCAGGAATAATATTGGAAAAATAATTTACTCCAACTCTAGACAACATGGTTAAGTCCAAATAGTGGAGATGATTTACAAAACAAAAGGTCGTAGACCAAATGGAATCATTCACTGACTTTTAAGAAAACAGTATCAAGAAAGACAGGAAAAAGCATGAGTTAAACTTCTCATTATGTCGAGCAGTAAAACTTGACTTTGTGGTGAGAACTGAAGGCACAGAAATAAAAACATTGAAAACCTAAGCAGGGTTGCAAATCTGGATTAGACAGCAACAGCAACAAAACCCATAAATTTGGGGCTTCCCTGGTGGCGCAGTGGTTGAGAGTCCGCCTGCCAATGCAGGGGACACGGGTTTGTGCCCCCGTCCGGGAGGATCCCACATGCCGTGGAGCGGCTGGGCCCGTGAACCATGGCCGCTGAGCCTGCGCGTCCGGAACCTGTGCTCCACAACGGGAGAGGCCACAACATTGAGGGGCCCGCGTACCACAAAAAAAAAAAAAAACACACATAAATTTAAGAAACCAAAGACTGATTACACAGTGGAGGAAATACAGAAAAAAAATGAAAAGATTATTTAGAGATAATGAGGAAAGAACAGATGGCCAGATGGCTAAAATTCCTCTGGAATATATACCCCTGTAGGTCAACAATCAAGCGGCCAGCTGAGACAGAGGAAAACAAGGCAAACCTGGGGACTTTACAATCAGAAACCTAATCTGTAAGGGCAAAAACAGCAGTGAGTAAATGATGTTCTATGAATAAAGTCATGTTCCTAGAAGAACTAATTGCTATTTCCAGATGCACAGAAGTACCTTGTATCCACGTTTCACAAAAACGTGAAGTAAAGAAAAAAACAATATTTATAATGACTTCATATAGCTATGTGACATGAGAGAATTATTATATGATCAAGTAAGATCAGACATCTATTTCCATAACATGTAAAGAGCTTCTTCCACACAAAAGAGTTGACATATAGTAGACAGTTCTCAAACTTCAGATATTCAGATCTCTTGGTACTAAATGGGGTTCCTGTGACAAAGGGTCCATCTTAATGGTACCAAATTTTGGTTGAAGAATACATCCCTGGCCATATCACAAGTCCTTTCTTACCAGGTAGCCAATTGCAACCTTGGCTGCAAGGGGGAGAGAGAAATGATCTTGAGCTATGCTTCCATAAAACAACGTTTTAAATTCATTGGATTAGATTCCAAATTCTTTTACAAAACTGTATTTGACCCATAACAAGGCTGAGCTGCTAGTGCAATATTTTCAGTTAATCTGTGACAGGTACCTCCCTAGCTGGCCAGGACTTTGTACTAATGAGTATATCTATAACAGCATCAGACATCAAAGAGTTTCATGCAGTGAAGATATACGTGATCCACAGCCCGTTACAATCCCCGACTCTGGCTAGCTAACTCAGCAATGCAGGGTGTGAAGAAAAGGATGGACGAGGGAGTAGAGACAGCTCAGTGTTCTGACTCTTGGTGATTAAACAAAGCTTAGTATCACTAAGTTAGATAACATGGTCTAAAAATAAAAACACCCTGCCTCTCTTCCTCCTTCTTTTCAAAATTAATAGCCCAAATGACTGTCAGAGAACTAAATATGAAACTTTAATTAAAGTCTTCATCTAAACACAGTGTCATGAAACAATAAATGAGGGAGAGATTAGGAAAGGGAAAGTTGACTTTTTCCCCCTTTTGAAATAACAGAAAGTGAAGGAGAAACACAAAACGTTGAAAACAGGGCATCCCAATGTCATGTGGGACAGTCTGACGTGATAAGCACTGGATGCTTTTGGTTTAGTAAAACAATAGCCCAGTGCTTGCTTCGACAGCACATATTCTAAAATTGGAAAGATACAGAGAAGACTAGCATGGCTCCCGCACACGGATGACACGAAAATTCGTGACGCGTTCCATATTTTTGAGCAGTATGTTTCTTCTCTTAGAATTAAACGAATGCTGCAAAGATCAAAAACAAACAAAACACAATAAGCCCAAATGATGTTTTCTCCATCTCCTTCTTCACCACAGGAAAAAAGACTGAAATGATTGGAAGAACACTGGAGTTCTCAGGATCTTTTGATAACTGCTTATGTGACGTTGGACAAGGGACTCTCCCTCACTGGATCTCCAGTTTCCTATCTGTAAATGGTGACAATCTGAAATGAATGTTCTACATTCAAAGTTTTTGATTTGCTAGGTTTGTGAAGCGCTGTTATGGGTATGAGTGCTTTCTTAACTATTTAAATTATCCAACCCATCTAGTTAGTTGAGGTTAGTCCCAAGACCAGCCACTCCATGCATTTCAGAGTTTTCTCATTACCACACCCAAAGTTTAAAAAAGAGAAGAAAGTAAAAGAAACATTAGGACTTTCCTGGTGGCACAGTGGTTAAGAATCCACCTGCCAATGCAGGGGACACAGGTTCAAGCCCTGGTCTGGGAAGATCCCATATGCTGTGAAGCAAATAAGCCCATGCGCCACAACTACTTAGCTTGCGCTCTAGAGCCCGTGAGCCACAACTACTGAAGCCCGTGCTCCGCAACAAGAGAAGCCACAGCAATGAGAAGACCGCGCATCGCAACCAAGAGTAGCCCCCGCTCGCCGCAACTAGGGAAAGTCCGCACACAGCAACAAAGACCCAATGCAGCCCAAAATTAAATAAATAAATAAATTAATTAATTAATTAAAAAGATTTTAAAAAAAGAAACAATAATACTCCACTGTATTTCTGAGCATCAAAAGACAGGAGATGCATGTGCAAGACTAAGAAAGTTCTTTTTAAAACATTTAACTTTGAAATAATTTTAGACTTACAGAGAAATTACAAAAATAGTACAGAACGCCCCTGGAGACCCTTAACTCAGATTCCTGTAATGTCTATAACTTACATACCATACATAGCACAGTTATAAAAACCAGGAAATTATCTTTACTACAATACCATTAAATAAACTAGAGACCTTATTTGAATTTCACCAATTTTTCCCCTAATGTCCTCTCTCTGCTCCAGTATCCAATCCAGGATCCCATATTGCATTTACTTGTCATGTTTATTTAGTCTCCTCCAATCTGTGACAGTTTCTCAGTCTTTCCTCATCTCTTGGTCCATTTTCTCCTCCCTCCCTTTCTTGACTGACAGTTAGTAGAGAAGTGTGTTACCCATCACTTCTAAGATGGACACTTCCACATTTTGACAGCTTGGATATTGGGATGATCCTTACCATCAATGGTATGTTGAGGAGATGTTGAATAAATGAAGAAGATATTTATCGATTTTCACAAGAGGAAAACTTTACAGCACAGAAACCCAGCAGACACCATCTTTATCAGGTGATTAAGGTTAACATGAGAGAGAAGATACATCAACATCAAGTACCCTCGAATATGACGCACATCATTTCTATGGTTTTCTTGCCAAAAATGCATGACCTCAGTCAAATCATGAGAATGCATTTGACAAACCCAAACTGAGAGGCATTCGACAAAATAACTGACCAGTACTCATCCAAAGTGTCAGGGTCATGAAAGACAAGGAAAGGCTGAGGAACTGTCACAGACTGGAGGAGACTAAATAAACATGACAAGTAAATGCAATGTGGGGTCCTGGAGCAGAGAAAGGACATTAGAGGGAAAATTGGTGAAATTCAAATAAGGTCTCTAGTTTACTTAATGGTATTGAACTAGAGTTATTTCCTGGTTTTGATAACTGTGCTATGTATGGTATGTAAGTTGTTGACATTACAGGAAGCTGGGTGAAGGGTATGCAGGAACTCCTTGTACTATTTTTGCAACTTTTCTGTAAGCCTAAAATTATTTCAAAATAAAAAGTTTAACAAGTGAGGCTGAGCTATCAATATGTATTTCATTGGGTACTGACTGTAATTCCATTTTTCTTTCAAAAGAGATTTTTGAAATGTCCAAAATAGCATTGACTTTTACCAGTCAAAGATACATCCTTTTTAAGGTCAATAATAGAAGATAGAGATCCTTAAGTAAAATGTTATTTTCCTTGAGTCTCAGGATGACAGGTGCTGTCTATGTATCTTTATAATACAGGCAGACCCCTCTGATCAAGCTCATAAATGATTCTAAATCTTGCATAATTCAGCAACCCTTGGGATTATGTTGCTAGGAGTCTTCTGCTCCCAGTAAGTTTTCCCTTAGCAAGCAGGGATGAGGTAAATATTCACTCAAAAATAATCAAATTTTAAACTGGTGAAAACTGCTGTGACTAGTGATACTAGTACAGAATATACTGGTAACTCAGGACAAATTGACCTACAAGGATAGATTCACACCCATACGTCTATAAAACCAGTTTCACTTGCCAAAATATTATTATGCTTGCGATCATATGTGATGTTTGAAGACATAGTATGGGGCTGTTTTGTGTTTTCCTCACCCAGTCCTCTGACCATGCCTGCTGCTAAGGCCCTTGCCAGGAGATTTTTGTCACAAAACTACCCAAGGTGGTGAGTGCAGTGGGCAGATGTGATGGGTGTTGATCTTTCATAATTAAATAATGACAGCATTTATATCCTCCCTAGATAACAAGTGGCAGGTATCACAGTGCTTCAAGTATGGAGAAGAAGGTTTAAGACACATGAAATTGCTGAAGCAGAATACATGAAGACAATATTGGCTATGAAAACAATCACAGATTCTAGTATTTTCAGTATTTTCTAGTATTTTCAGGAATGATCTTTTGTTAAAGTCAAGGGACAGTCGCTAAAAATACCAACCTAGATCAATTGCAAACTGTAATATCAAGAAATTGGCACAGAATGGGTGAAGCAATACTTTGGAGAGAAATTCTGAAATAAATTGTGCCAAGCCGACTAGGCAATTGAGTCAAAAAACAGCTGCATATCAACATGACACAAGACTCTTTTACGTAGCTGGAAGTTAATCTATGGGCTGTGCTATCTAGATCTCTATCTGAAGATGGTGCAAACTTCATCCCTGAACACTCAACATTCATGGAGTGATGGGCACAGCACTTCAGCACAATGCACAATTAGCCATCAAGCTTGCCCTCCTTATTTTCATAACATTCCCTCATTATAAGGTGAGTATAGGATATTGTTAACTATTGTGCCTATTACGAAGGCAAAGAACCATCACCATCTGGTAGAGTACCTAGCGCTAATGGAATCCTTATAAAAACAACAAAAACAAAAGCAGCTGCCCAAAACTCATCAAGTGATTGCTTGTTATTTAACCACTCATGGAAGAAGAAACAGTGCACAGATACATCTCAAAAGTGTTTCAAGCACAGAAACTCAAAGTGGGTAGCAAATGCTGCAATAACCATCGAGGTATGTTATTTTGTTATTTGTGTATTATAGATATGATAGTAGTACAACCCACGTAGGTCAACTATTGTCAACTTGGTATAGTTTTCATGCTTATCATGGATAAGGAATAATATAAGAGAACTACAAAGCTTTTATGCAGACGTGGAACTGTGATGCATGTGCTATCTAAATGACTAATTAATTGTTTGAAAGGCAATGTATGTTTCAAATACTAAGATTTTCATTAAAATTTGAGGATGTAAGGATTATGTAAATCATCTTTATCTTGTGCGACTGGTCATCAAGATTTTAACATATGAAAAATTATTTTAAAAACACTGGATATACTGAGTAGACAGTGTATTTAAATAATTAAGTGGCTTATTACTATTCATTGGCCATTATCTATTTAGTCTCTGAATTAAACATTTTCCAAGCTTTAAAGTGGTAGTGCAGTATGCATTTTGTTAACAATCATGTTCCATATTACTTTTTCAAAATGTTTCCATTATGGCATTCTTTTGCCTTTAAATGGGAGAACTGATCTGAAGTATATCAATGATTAGTAATATCACACATCTCTTTCCGCCAGACACCTGAAAAGACAGAATTTACAAAGCCTGCAAGGAACTCTATATCTAAGAGTAAGCCATAAAAACAGTGATACTTTGCTTGAAGAACTAACATCACACTCATGGCAACTGGATGTGGGCATGTCCATTTGAAACATTAATGTGTAGTTTTAGATAATAAAACCCTAACTAAATAGAACTGTTTTGAAGAACTCCTAAAATAAGCATCTTAGTTAATAGTAAGAAGATAACTTTTCATTTAATTCACTTTTTTTTGGGGGGGGGGGCCACGTTATGCGGCTTGCAGGATCTTCCCCAACCAGGGACTAAACCCGGGGCCATGGAGTCAAAGCGCCGATTCCTAACCACTGGACTGCCAGGGAAGTCCTTAATTCACTTTTATAGTGATACATGGCTTTTCATTTATGTTATCTCATTGGAATCTCCACAATATTCATGGAAGTTAGGTAGAGAAGAATTACCCATGCATTACAGATGAAGCAACTCAAGCTCTGTCAGATTAAGTAGCTAAAGTCAAAAACAGTAGTGGGGCTGGGACTCCTGAAACAAGATCTGTAAAGTGACTAGTGCAGTGCTGGACACTCTATATGAACTGGCTAAAAGACATCTCCTTTTTTCCCCCTTAAACTAGTCCAGTGCTCTTTTCCATTTAAGGCACTGCACAGTCCTTGATTTAAGTAATACACAGAAGATTTAAATAATACATAAAATAATTGTAGATGAAACCTGAATGAAAATGAAATAAAGAAAACAGAATAAGCCCTTTAGTTATAATATCTGCTACAAAAAAGAGCAATTCAGACATTTTCAATGTTAGGAATTGCCATTATCTTTATAACTAGTTCCCATTCTTGAACTGGAATGGTCTGCAACAAAAACTAGCAACCATGAAATAAGCAAAAGTAACTACTTAAGTAGGATATCACGATAACATGTTTTCTGAATAAATGATCACAGGAAGGAATACATCTCTATTAGCCAAAGCAGCCATAAATAAAAATGTGAATGAGGTAAAATTGGTCATGATGAGGATAAAACAATATCAAGAAATTGAGGCTTGGTTGGGCAAGATGGTGGAAGAGTAAGACGCAGAGATCACCTTCTTCCCCACAGATACACCAGAAATACATCTACACGTGGAACAACTCCTACAGAACACCTACTGAACACTGGCAGAAGACCTCAGACCTCCCAAAAGGCAAGAAACCCCCCACGTACCTGGGTAGGGCAAAAGAAAAAATAATAAACAGAGACAAAAGGATAGGGAAGGGACCTGCACCAGTGGGAGGGAGCTGTGAAGGAGGAACGGTTTCCACACACTAGAAGCCCCTTCGCGGGCAGAGACTGCGGGTGGCGGAAGGGGGAAAGCTTCAGAGCCGCGGAGGAGAGCGCAGCCACAGGGGTGCAGAGGGCAAAGCGGAGAGACTCCCGCACAGAGGATCGGTGCCGACCGGCACTCACCAGCCCGAGAGGCTTGTCTGATCACCCGCCGGGGCGGGCGGGGCTGGGAGCTGAGGCTCGGGCTTCGGTCGGAGCGCAGGGAGAGGACTGGGGTTGGCGGCTTGAACACAGCCTGCAGGGGGTTAGTGCACCACGCCTAGCCGGGAGGGAGTCCGGGAAAAAGTCTGGATCTGCCGAAGAGGCAAGAGACTTTTTCTTCCCACTTCGTTTCCTGGTGCGCGAGGAGAGGGGATTAAGAGCGCCGCTTAAAGGAGCTCCAGAGACGGGTGCGAGCCACGGCTAAAAGCGCGGACCCCAAAGACGGGCAGGGGACGCTAAGGCTGCTGCTGCCGCCACCGAGAAGCCTGTGTGCGAGCACAGGTCACTATCCACACCTCCCCTCCCGGGAGCCTGTGCAGCCCGCCACTGCCAGGGTCCCGGGATCCAGGGACAACTTCCCCGGGAGAACACACGGCGCGCCTCAGTCTGGTACAATGTCATGCTGGCCTCTGCCGCCGCAGGCTCGCCCTGCAGTACGTGCCCCTTCCTCCCCCCGGCCTGAGTCAGCCAGAGACCCCAAATCAGCGGCTCCTTTAACCCCGTCCTGTCCGAGCGAAGAACAGACGCCCTCCAGCGACCTACACGCAGAGGCGGGGCCAAATCCAAAGCTGAGCCCTGGGAGCTGTGAGAACAAAGAAGAGAAAGGGAAATCTCTCCCAGCAGCCTCAGGAGCAGCGGATTAAACCTCCACAATCAACTTGATGTACCCTGCATCTGTGGAATACATGAATAGACAACCAATCATCCCAAATTGAGGAGGTGGACTTTGAGAGCAAGATTTATGATTTTTTCCCCTTTTCCTCTTTCTGTGAGTGTGTAGGTGTATGCTTCTGTGTGAGATTTTGTCTGTATAGCTTTGCTTCCACCATTTGTCCTAGGGTTCTATCCATCCGTTTTGTTTGTTTGTTTGTTTTTCTCTTAATAATTATTTTATTTTAATAACTTTATTATAGTTTAACTTACTTTATTTTACCTTATCTTCTTTCTTTCTTTTTTCCTTCCTTCCCTCCTTCCTTCCTCCCTCCCTCCCTCCATCCTTTCTTTCTTTCTTTCTCCTTCTACTAATTCTTTCTTTCTACTGTTTCTCCCTTTTATTCTGAGCCATGTGGATGAAAGGATCTTAGTGCTGCAGCCAGGAGTCAGTGCTGTGCCTCTGAGGCGGGAGAGCCAACTTCAGGACACTGGTCCACAAGAGACCTCCCAGCTCCACATAATATCAAATGGCAAAAATCTCCCAGAGATCTCCATCTCAACACCAGCACTCAGCTTCACTCAACGACCAGCAAGATACAGTGCTGGACATCCTATGCCAAACAACTAGCAAGACAGGAACACAACCCCACCCATTAGCAGAGAGGCTGCCTAAAATCATAATAAGTCCACAGACACCCCAAAACACACCACTAGACGTGGACCTGCCCACCAGAAGGACAAGATCATGCATCATCCAACAGAACACAGGCACTAGTCCCCTCCACCAGGAAGCCTACACAACCCACTGAACCAAACTTAGCCACTGGGGACAGACACCAAAAAACAACGGGAACTACGAACCTACAGCCTGCAAAAAGGAGACCCCAAACACAGTAAGATAAGCAAAATGAGAAGACAGAAAAACACACGGTAGATGAAGGAGCAAGATAAAAACCCACCAGACCTAACAAATGAAGAGGAAATAGGAAGTCCACCTGAAAAAGAATTCAGAATAATGATAGTAAAGATGATCCAAAATCTTGGAAATAGAATAGACAAAATGCAAGAAACATTTAACAAGGACCTAGAAGAACTAAAGATGAAACAAACAACAATGAACAGCACAATAAATGAAATTAAAAATACTCTAGATGTGATCAAGAGCAGAATAACTGAGGCAGAAGAACGGATAAGTGACCTGGAAAATAAAATAGTAGAAATAACTACTGCAGAGCAGAATAAAGAAAACAGAATGAAAAGAACTGAGGACAGTCTCAGAGACCTCTGGGACAACATTAAAGGCACCAACATTCGAATTATAGGGGTTCCAGAAGAAGAGAAAAAGAAAGGGACTGAGAAAATATCTGAAGAGATTATAGTTGAAAACTTCCGTAATATGGGAAAGAAATAGTTAATCAAGTCTAGGAAGCACAGAGAGTCCCATACAGGATAAAGCCAAGGAGAAATACGCCAAGACACATATTAATCAAACTGTCAAAAATGAAATACAAAGAAAACATATTAAAAGCAGCAAGGGAAAAACAACAAATAACACACAAGGGAATCCCCATAAGGTTAACAGCTGATCTTTCAGCAGAAACTCTGCAAGCCAGAAGGGACTGGCAGGACATATTTAAAGTGATGAAGGAGAAAAACCTGTAACCAAGATTACTCTACCCAGCATGGATCTCATTCAGATTTGATGGAGAAATTAAAACCTTTACAGACAAGCAAAAGCTGAGAGAGTTCAGCACCACCAAACCAGCTCTACAACAACTGCTAAAGGAACTTCTCTAGGCAAGAAACACAAGAGAAGGAAAAGACCTACAATAATGAACCCAAAACAATTAAGAAAATGGGAAAAGGAACATACATATCGATAATTACCTTAAATGTACATGGACTAAATGCTCCCACCAAAAGACACAGATTGGCTGAATGGATACAAAAACAAGACACATATATTTGCTGTCTACAAGAGACCCACTTCAGACCTAGAGACACATACAGACTGAAACTGAGGGGATGGAAAAATATATTTCATGCAAATGGAAACCAAAAGAAAGCTGCAGTAGCAATTCTCACATCAGACAAAATAGACTTTAAAATAAAGACTATTGGAAGAGACAAAGAAGGACACTACATAATGATCAAGGGATCGATCCAAGAAGATATAGCAAGTGTAAATATTTATGCATCCAACATAGGAGCACCTCAATACATAAGGCAAGTGCTAACAGCCATAAAAGGGGAAATGGACAGTAACACATTCATAGTAGGGGACTTTAACACCCCATTTTCACCAATGGACAGATCATCCAAAATGAAAATAAATAAGGAAACACAAGCTTTAAATGATACATTAAACAAGATGGACTTAACTGATATTCATAGGACATTCCATCCAAAAACAACAGAATACACATTTTTCTCAAGTGTTCATGGAACATTCTCCAGGATAGATCATATCTTGCGTCACAAATCAAGCCTTGGTAAATATAAGAAAACTGAAATTGTATCAAGTATCTTTTCCGACTGCAACGCTATGAGACTAGACATCAATTACAGGAAAAGACCTGTAAAAAATACAAACACATGGAGGCTAAACAATACACTACTTAATAACAAAGTGATCACTGAAGAAATCAAAGAGGAAATAAAAAAATACCTAGAAACAAATGACAACGGAGACATGACGACCTAAAATCTATGGGATGAGCAAAAGCAGTTCTAAAAGGGAAGTTTATAGCAATACAAGCCCACCTTAAGAAACAGGAAACATCTTGAATAAACAACCTAACCTTGCACCTAAAACAATTAGAGAAAGAAGAACAAAAAAACCCCCGAAGTTAGCAGAAGGAAAGAAATCATAAAAATCAGATCAGAAGTAAATGGAAAAGAAATGAAGGAAACAATAGCAAAGATCAATAAAACTAAAAGCTGGTTCTTTGAGAAGATAAACAAAATAGATAAACCATTAGCCAGACTCATCAAGAAAAAAAGGGAGAAGACTCAAATCAATACAATTAGAAATGAAAAGGGAGAAGTAACAAGTGACACTGCAGAAATACAAAAGATTATGAGAGATTACTACAAGCAACTCTATGCCAATAAAATGGACAACCTGGAAGAACTGGACAAATTCTTAGAAATGCACAACCTGCCAAGACTGAATCAGGAAGACATAGAAAATAAGAACAGACCAGTCACAAGCACTGAAATTGAAACTATGATTTAAAATCTTCCAACAAACAAAAGCCCAGGACCAGATGGCTTCACAGGAGAATTCTATCAAACATTTAGAGAAGAGCTAACACCTATCCTTCTCAAACTCTTCTACAATACAGCAGAGGGAGGAACACTCCCAAACTCATTCTACGAGGCCACCATCACCCTGATACCAAAACCAGACAAGGATGTCACACAGAAAGAAAACTACAGGCCAATATCACTGATGAACATAGATGCAAAAGTCCTCAACAAAATACTAGCAAACAGAATACAACAGCACATTAAACGGATCATACACCATGATCAAGTGGGGTTTATTCCAGGAATGCAAGGATTCTTCAATATACACAAATCAATCAACGTGATACACCATATCAACAAATTGAAGGAGAAAAACCATATGATCATCTCCATAGATGCAGAAAAAGCTTTCGACAAAATTCAACACCCATTTATGATAAAAACCCTCCAGAAAGCAGGCATGGAGGGAACTTTCCTCAACATAATAAAGGCCATATATGACAAACCCACAGCCAACATTGTCCTCAATGGTGAAAAACTGAAAGCATTTCCACTAAGATCAGGAACAAGACAAGGTTGCCCACTCTCACCACTATTATTCAACATAGTTTTGGAAGTTTTAGCCACAGCAATCAGAGAAGAAAAGGAAATAAAAGGAATCCAAATTGGAAAAGAAGAAGTAAAGCTGTCACTGTTTGCAGATGACATGACACTATACATAGAGAATCCTAAAGATGCTACCAAAAAACTACTAGAGCTAATCAATGAATTTGGTAAAGTGGCAGGATACAAAATTAATGCCCAGAAATCTCTGGCATTCCTATACACTAATGATGAAAAATCTGAAAGTGAAATCAAGAAAACACTCCCATTTACCATTGCAACAAAAAGAATAAAATACCTAGGAATAAACCTACCTAAGGAGACAAAAGACCTGTATGCAGAAAATTATAAGACACTGATGAAAGAAATTAAAGTTGATACAAATAGATGGAGAGATATACCATGTTCTTGGATTGGAAGAATCAACATTGTGAAAATGACTCTACTACCCAAAGAAATCTACAGATTCAATGCAATCCCTATCCAACTACCACTGGCACTTTTAACAGAACTAGAACAAAAAATTTCACAATTTGTATGGAAACACAAAAGACCCCGAATAGCCAAAGCAATCTTGAGAATGAAAAACAGAGCTGGAGGAATCAGGCTCCGTGACTTCAGACTATACTACAAAGCTACAGTAATCAGGACAGTATGGTACTGGTGCAAAAACAGAAAGATAGATCAATGGAACAGGATAGAAAGCCCAGAGATAAACCCACGCACATATGGTCACCTTATCTTTGATAAAGGAGGCAGGAATGTACAGTGGAGAAAGGACAGCCTCTTCAATAAGTGGTGCTGGGAAAACTGGACAGGTACATGTAAAATATGAGATTAGATCACTCCCTAACACCATACACAAAAATAAGCTCAAAATGAATTAAAGACCTAAATGTAAGGCCAGAAACTATCAAACTCTTAGAGGAAAACATAGGCAGGACACTCTATGACATAAATCACAGCAAGATCCTTTTTGACCCACCTCCTAGAGAAATGGAAATAAAAACAAAAATAAACAAATGGGACCTAATGAAACCTCAAAGCTTTTGCACAGCAAAGGAAACCGTAAACAAGATGAAGAGACAACCCTCAGAATGGGAGAAAATATTTGCAAATGAAGCAACTGACAAAGGATTAATCTCCAAAATTTATAAGCAGCTCATGCAGCTCAATAACAAAAAAACAAACAACCCAATCCAAAAATGGGCAGAAGACCTAAATAGACATTTCTCCAAAGAAGATATACAGACTGCCAACAAACACATGAAAGAATTCTCAACATCACTAATCATTAGAGAAATGCAAATCAAGACTACAATGAGATATCATCTCACACCAGTCAGAATGGCCATCATCAAAAAATCTAGAAACAATAAACGCTGGAGAGGGTGTGGAGAAAAGGGAACCCTCTTGCACTGTTGGTGGGAATGTAAATTGATACAGCCACTGCGGAGAACAGTATGGAGGTTCCTGAAAAAACTACAAATAGAAGTATCATATGACCCAGCAATCCCACTACTGGGCATATACCCTGAGAAAAACAATTCAAAAAGAGTCATGTACCAAAATGTTCATTGCAGCTCTATTTACAATAGCCTGGAGATGGAAACAACCTAAGTGCCCATCTTCGGATGAATGGATAAAGAAGGTGTGGCACATATATACAACAGAATATTACTCAGCCATAAAAAGAAACGAAATTGAGCTATTTGTAATGAGGTGGATGGACCTAGAGTCTGTCATACAGAGTGAAGTAAGTCAGAAAGAGAAAGACAAATACTGTATGCTAACACATATATATGGAATTTAAGAAAAAAAATGTCACGTAGAACCTAGGGGTAAGACAGGAATAAAGACACAGACCTACTAGAGAATGGACTTGAGGATATGGGGAGGGGGAAGGGTAAACTGTGACAAAGCGAGCGAGGGAGGCATGGGCATATATACACTACCAAACGTAAGGTAGATAGCTAGTGGGAAGCAGCCGCATAGCACAGGGAGATAAGCTCGGTGCTTTGTGACCGCCTGGAGGGGTGGGATAGGGAGGCTAGGAGGGAGGGAGATGAAAGAGGGAAGAGATATGGGAACATATGTATATATATAACTGATTCATTTTTTTGTAAAGCAGAAACTAACACACCATTGTAAAGCAATTATACTCCAATAAAGATGTTAAAAAAAAAAGAAATTGAAACAGTTATTAAGGTCAATTCATTCCCCCCCATATCCATTTTAACATATTTTGAAAAGAAATCTAAAATGAATCACAGCAAATCTTACTAATTCAACCAGGAATCTATTATCATTTTTTACTCCTATGCTTTAATTTGTACGTTTATGCTTAATTTAAGGATAACCATGGATAAAACATGAAAATCAGTGCATTTTTCATTCTGCAATCATATATGTTCTATTCTACATAATATCTCACCTGTCCTCATATTTTGTTTATACTCATGTACATAATATTCAGGTTTGATGACCTTGGCAATAGACCTTTCCTTATAAAATGTGCTCACAAATATGAAATTGGTCAATCAGTTGCTCAGGAAGAAAATTACATGAACCTAGTTTTGTAGCAAATATGTTTAAGTTAAAGGTTCAAAATATTCTTTAACTAAGAAAATTCAAAATGCCATCATTTTCCTCCTGGATGGTGAGATTTTCACCTTATACTTTCTCTGTCTGACTTTATTTATCCTCTGATTGGTCCCTGCCAAGTATATTTTGATAATATAGATAATAAGCTATATTTCAGTGAAGGACTTCTCTATGTTGAGGACTATGACCACTGTATTAAAATCTAAATAATATACACAGACGTAAAGTACAGCAAGGCTACAACTTCTCACTCCTACAAAAATTCTTGAATTTTTTTTTATTTAAGTCTATCTATCTCGGTCAGTGAGTTTTGATTGGTGAGCTTTAGTCTGGCTTAGTTCTACAAAGTCTACATCCTGTCTTAACAAACAAACAAACTTACTGCTTTCATGCTATCATTAACTTGACTAATTTCAAGGCACAACATATTTCAAAAAAAACCCAGAGAAATCAACAAGTTTCAATTAAAAATGATGTGCATTTAGATGAGACTCACCTTTAAAGAATCAAAACAAGCCATCACACGACCATTTTCCACATGGCAAACTCTTGGCGGATGGGCAAACTTGCAATCTGCATCAGCTCGAGAGCAGGTTCCTCTCTGAAATTCTCTACAGACTTCCAAAGTCAGCCACTTGGTATCACGAACCAGGGCAACATTGACAGCCGTCATATTGAAAGCAAAGTTAAAATCAAGTGCACCCTCTCTACAACACTATTACTGCTGTTGTTGAAAGGTTAAAAATAAATTCAAGCTAAATGTGAAGAGATAACTGGTTGCTTTGGTGAAAGGTTTCTTTGTTAGCACTTAAGTTTTCATTTAAGTCAAATTTGGTGGTCTAGTCAAACAAAAAGCCCACTATAAAATAAAAATTGTATCAGAATAACTAAAAATCAAATTAGAGACCAACTCCTAAGAAGGCAGCCGTCAAGGTTAAGATATTGAGTGCTTTATTTTTTTCCTCTGCTGAAGTTACTTCAAATAACTGGCAGAGTTTCAAAAGGATTCTGTGCTCTCCAGTTGATATTTTCAATTATTCTCGCAAAAAGCATATGCTGCTGGCTGCCTGTCAATGTGTGGAATGGTCTCAAGTCAAGGGGAGAAAAGTTTTTTTACCTATCTCTTGGCTTTAAAGATTAATAGGATGTTACAACTGCAATTTTTTTTTTGTTTTTGCTGCAAAATCGGGAGGAGGAAAAATGACTATGAAAATTGAGAATCAAAGAAAAAAAGAATGAACGAGTTGCTGAGAATGAACTACAAGCACACCAGGGATTTTTTGCAGGGGCGGGGCGAGGAGAGGTGGCAGTGATGGTGGTAGGGAGAGGGGTTTATAAAGAGGCAGCTCGAAAGTGGAATCCAATCAGCAGTTTTCAGAAAAGGCACTTTCCAGAAACCTGCAAAAAATAAAATAAAATAAAATAAAATTAGCTAATATAACACATTGCTTCCGTTTTAAACTCTAGATTTGGAAAAGTAGTAATATATCCTCTTTAAAACAGGAAGCATCTAGATACTGACAGTGCAACGTAGGAGACAGTCAGCCATTGTCAATAAAAAGGGCATTTCCCAGTGTAGAACTGTACAAAGTAAAAGGAAGCAACCACTTCGATTTACTGTTGAAATACAAGACTGGGCAACAACCCAATTAAAAAGAAAAAAAAGATTATTTCATTTTGGTCTGTTTGGGGGCAGAAATTCATTCAGGGGTCCACTGCACAGAAAGAGCCAGAGCCTGACATGTCAGCGCTTTATGTAGTCATGATCCACCTGTGTGTCTTCAGGTTTTAGAGGCTACCAAAGACCTGCCATTAAACTGGCTTTACTATGATCTGATCGAAGGCTTGATGATCTGCTCTCAAAATCCAGAAAACAGAAATTGCTAGGAAAATTTAAGATGCTCCAAGAGGTAACTGTGTATTTGAAATGTAATTGTTGATGATCACACAAAACAGATATGACATAACTAGCTGGAGACCCACTGCAAATGAGGTAGGGGAGAGACTGTGAAATGTAAAATGTGCTTCAGATCAAGAAAGAAATCCTTTGAAAAGATGCTGGATTTTTTTTTTCTGTGTATGCTCTATTAGTTCTTAGTTTTTATGAAGGGATATTGGAACAACTCAGAAGGAGGTTTCAGCATGGACAAATAAGTGAGACCGAAAGCACTGTTCATACACTGGTCATACATTAAATACTGTGCAGCTTTAGGGTTTGTACTTTAAACCAGTGTCGACCAGCAACAATTTCTAGGAACTCAGCTGAGAAGATAGATTAAATGTTAATTTATTGGCATTATGCCATGAACACATACCAAAATAACAGGGATTTTCTAAAGCAAAAGTAAGCTCTGAGTATCAGACAAATCAACTAATTGTTAACTTCATCAAAAAAGTAGAATTAAAGTTCTTGAAAACACTTCATTTACTTTTTTAAACAGTTTCTTCAATAATTTTACAGAATCTGAATTTTTGCTTTATTCTTTCCGCATTCAAGATGAAACTCAATATCACCTAATTTTTCAGATACCATTAGGAAATTAAGTATATAGAAAATTCATGCAGGCTTATCCATTTAAGAGCAAAACGTGTTTCTCTAAGTCATTCTTCATGGAAATATTTCTAAAATGTATTATATGTAGCTTTGCCTTCTTAAAAAATACTGAACATAATTGGGCTCTGGTTGAAGACTTGGGGTCATAAAATGCCCTGGGAAGTATTATAGTTCTCTTTCAGTGGCAGATTGTTAATTGTCACTTCTACTGTCACTTCCCTTCCTGCCACAATATCTGCCACGGTGGATTGTCCAGCTCCTTTCTGGAATACATAATAGCTAATCATGAGCGTTGAATAAGAGTTAGTTACTCACTGTATGAGGGGCCTGCGGGCAAAGTGCAGGGCTTTCATGCAGAAGGTCTGTGACTACTCTTACTGGTTTGGAAACCCTTTTGCAATATGTTCCATTCAGGACCACGTTCTAGAGGGTTAAGGTTGCCAGGTGAATGACCTCTAAAAATATTTAAAATATATATCTATTTTAAACAGCCAGATGGGGGAAATGCAAATGAAAATCACAGTGTGATACCACTTCACACCCATTAGGATAGCTACAATAAAAAAGAAAAATTGGAGGGGTTTCCCTGGTGGCGCAGTGGTTGACAGTCTGCCTGCCGATGCAGGGGACACGGGTTCGTGTCCTGGTCCGGGAAGATCCCACATGCCGCGGAGCGGCTGTGCCCGTGAGCCATGGACACTGAGCCTGCGCATCTGGACCCCCTGTGCTCCGCAACGGGAGAGGCCACAACAGTGAGAGGCCCGCATACCGCAAAAAATAAGAAAAAAAAAAAAGAAAAATTGGAGAAATTGAAACTATCGTACATTGCTGGTGGGAATGTAAAATAGTGCAGCTGCTGCAGCAGTTTAAGAGTTCCTCAAAATGTTAAGCAGTTACCATATGACCTAGCAGTTCCATGCCTAGGTATATACCCAAAAAAATTGAAAGCAGGATCTCGAAGACATATGTGTACACTCATGTTCATAGCAGCACTATTCACAATCGCCAAGAGGTAGAAACAATCCAAGTGTCCATCAGCGGATGAGTGGATACACAAAATGTGATACGTCAACACAATGAAATATTACTCTACCATAAAAAGGAATAAAGTACTGACACATGCCACAACACGAATGAACCCCCCAAAAATGATGCTAAGTGGAAGAAGCCAGTCACAGCGGCCACATATTGTATGGTTCCATTTATATTAAATATCCAGAATAGGTAACTCCGTAGAGTCAGAAAGCAAATTAGTGGTTGTGAGGGCCTGGGGAAGGGGAGAAAGTGGAGCAACTGCTGAATGTGTATGGGGTCTCCTTTGGGGGTGACGAAAATATTCTGGAATTAGACAGTGGTGATGGTTGCACAATGTTTTGAATATACCAAAGCCCATTCACTAAACTGTATACTTTAAATGAGTGAATTGGATAATATGTGAATTATATATCAATAAAGCTATTTTTTAAGTCTAAAGAGACATGACAACAACAACAAAAAAAGCTTCATAAGTGATGGAATTGGCTACCCCAATCTTTTCTTTCTTAGATTCTTCTTAGACACACATTCTTCTAAGTAGTGTTCTGAAGTTGAATTTCAAGAGTAAATTCATTTCCACGCTTGTATTATAGAAAGTACTCTAATAAAAGAGTATGTTCTGTGAGTTTGTAAGTTTAGATTTAAAGATATATTCAAATTTAATCCTATAACTAAATTACATGGGCTGCCTGAACACATTTGAAAGAAAAATAATGAAAAAGAAATATATATATAATGGGTTTTTTCCTCAGAACATAAACGGTGAGTGAGGGTCTGGAGAAAGATTTCTCTACAGAGGTCTATCAGTATAGAAACAAATAATAAATTTGAATTTTAAACTTTTACAAATGAAAAAATACAAACAGGAATTGAACTCTGGCCCTGCATTTTATGTAAGACAGGGGGAATGGGAGAAGGAATTTTCTTCATTTTTAAAATTGACCTGTAACCTCTGATGGGACCCTGGCCAGCTCCTCAAAACAGTTCTAGCCAGCGCATATCTGCATGTCTTCCTTCAAACTGGAACTATTTTTGGTGCTGGCACAGAAGAAGCTAGGTGCAACAACTAAAAAGAGCTGGTGTGACAGTGGAGAGATGTTCCGTCCTGCCGTGCCGCTCATCTCTGTATAAAAGACGGGGAGGGGGGTCCATTTTAAAGATCAACTTTGTTTGGGGGACAATACAACTTTATCTTCACTACTTTAGACTTGAGTAATAGGAATACGAGTTTGTTTTTCATGATTTATAGTCCTCTAATGTAGAACATGAAAAGTTACCGATTCTTAGTACATTTGTACTTGTATGGTATTCGCAGCTTGCAAGTGTTTTTATTTCATTGATCTTTGGAGCTCTAAAAAATACTCTAAACCATGGGTGATAACCCAAAAAGACCAATGAAGGAAATGAAGCTCAAGGAAGCTAAATTACTTATCTGAAGTTACAAAGCCTTAAGTGGTAGAACCATGGCTCCAGGCAAGATCCTCTGACTCTAAATGTCATGCTTAGATCCTGGCAGAGAAATGTAGCAGTGATCATTTCTTATCTCTTGTCTCTCTTGGGAATCTTAAACAACGAAAGCCAGTCATTTGTGTGTAGTACTTATGATTCCTTCTCAAAATTATGTTCATGCCTGTTGCAGTGCCATCTTCATAATATTCCTGTGTTGTGCTGCACCAACATTTATCCACATCCACTATATGCCAAGCACCGTTCTAGATGTGGAACAAGACTGATAAGGTCCCTGCTGTCGTAGAACTTCCCATGCTCATTTAAATAGAGAAGAAACCAAAGGCATAGCAAAGAGAAATGATTATGAGAGTTTATGAAGGGGTGGAAGCAGACTCTAGGTATTCTGATTCCAACACAGGTCTCTCATTCTCCCATGAATGGTACACCAAGCACTCTAACTTAACAATACTCTTAAACACACACTCAAACACTATTGCATAGAAACAAGTCACTAAAAGGAACACCCCAGAAATTACCACACCAAGTCTTACTGCTCTCCGGACTCCTCTTGAAGACAGTACTATTGTTCCCATTTTACAGTGGGGAAACAGAGGTGGAGAAGGGTTAAGTCTTGCACAACTTCATGTAGCTCCCCTCAAGCCATGGTTCAAACTCAGGCAGTCTGCGACCAGAGCCCACCTTCTTAGTCATGTCATGATACCGTGTCTCCCTTATGGCACGGATCACATTCTTATTATAGTCCCTTAAGTTTTCTCCCTTATCAGACTGTAAATTCCACAAAAGTAGAGATCATGTTTTACTTAGTTTTGCTGACTCTACCTTCTCATTGGAAGTTAGAGCATGACAGCATTTCTCAGGATTCTTACTTCGAAAGGTCAAAGATTAAATGGTAACTTAACCCTTCCAAGCAAGGATTTTTGTCAGTTGGGCATCCTCTAGGCTGGCTGAGCTTTGGCCACCTCTGTCAGTTTCACATCTATCAGATCTGTAAAGCTGAGTATTTTCTCATAATTCTAGCTTTCAAATTGAAATGTTAATACCTGCAATTCTTGATATATAGAGCACTCAGTTTCGATAAAGAATGGTCTATTCCTGTTCTTTTGGTAACAGCAAGATCTTATCTTGGATTTAGAGTAAAAATATGAGATAACCAAACGACTTTTCTCTATATCTTTGGATAGTAGGTTAATTTTTGGAATGTTTTTGCCCAAGAATCAGTGTGATGAAACTGAACTGGGAGTGGGGTGAAGGAGATTTCACTTTGAGCCACAGGAAGAAACAAGAAACATCCCCAAAGTACATATTTTTCCTTGAAAGTAAAAGAGTTATTTTTGAATTTTAATTAATGCTCCTTTACAAAAATTCTATATTAGATATAACATAAGGAAAATAAAAAATGTTTTTACTTCAAGAAAACAATCCCTTTTAAAAATCACATTAAAAACACTTAGGAATAAACCTGACCAAGGAAGTTAAAAGACTTATATGCTGAGAACTATAAAACATTGATAAAGGGAATTGAAGATGATTTAAAGAAATGGAAAGATATCCCATGTTCTTGGACTGGAAGAATTAATCTTGTTAAAATGACCATACTACCCAAAGAAATCTACAGATTTAATGTGATCCCTATCAAAATATCCATGACATTTTTCACAGAACTGGAACAAATAATCCTAAAATTCATATGGAACCATAAAAGACCCTAAATTGCCAAAGCAATCCTGAGGAAAAAGAACAAAGCAGGAGGCATCGTTCTCCCTGACTTTAGGCTATACTATAAAGCTACAGTAATCAAAAAGCATGATATTGACACAAAAAACAGACATATGGATCAATGGAACAGAATAGAGCCCAGAAATAAACCGACACACTTACAGTCAATTAATTTTTGACAAAGGAGGCAAGAATATACAATGGCGAGAAGACAGTCTCATTGCAGCACCATTTGCAATAGCCAAGACATGGAAACAATCCAAGTGCCCATCAACTGATGACTGGACAAAGAAAATGTGGGGTGTGTGTGTGTGTGTGTATATATATATATATATAATGGAATACTACTGAGCCATAAAAAAGAATGAAATATACCCCTTTGCAGCAACATGGATGGACCCAGGGAATAGCATATTAAGTGAAATATCAGACAGAGAAAGACAAATATCATATGATATCACTTATATGTGGAATCTAAAATATGATACAAATGAACTTCTTATTTACAAAACAGAACCAGACTCACAGACACAGAAAAAAAACTTATGGTTACCAAAGGGGAAAGGGAGGGGGAGAGAGAAATTAGGAGTTTGGGGTTAGCAGATACAAACTACTATATATAAAACAGATAAACACAAGGTCCTACTCTATAGCATAGCGAACTATATCTAATATCTTATAGTAAGCTATAGTGGAAAAGAATATATACACACACACACCTGAATCACCTTGCTGTACACCAGAAACGAACACAACATTGTAAATCAGCTATACTTCAATTTAAAAAAAGTTTTTACTTTAAAATTACATACACACTAGATTCATTATTAAGTAGATTATCTATATTTTTAAGGATTCAAACATTTTCTCATGGAGTTGTTCTTGATGGTAAAACAAAATAAATAAATATTTTCTACTGATATAATGGAAATAGTACCTTGTTCCAGAGTGGCTTGCAAGGCCACTGCCAGCAGTTACTTTTGTCCCACTTTTTCTTACACTTTCCTCGTCTCCTCCTTTCTTTTGCCTTCCCTTCACAAGCCAGCACATAACATAGAAACATTGCCAGTGTCTGGTCCAGAAGATCACAAAGACGCTCTTTGGCACCTAAAGCAATATCTGAAGAGGCATTTCTTTAAATGTATTTATCGACCTCCGGAATAAACAATGAAAACAATGTTTTCTTTCTTTCCATTTTAAGCTTTCCTTACATCTGTATTACCACAAGGAATTCCTTGTGGCCATTTATTTTGGCTCTACGAATATATGACACGCCTGCTACATGCTGCTTGAATTGGCAGGCTAACAAGGCTTAAAAGCTTACAAGTTTTCTAATTTGCTTCCAGTTCTATTTCCCTCACATATTTAGCTTAGTGGTCCACCAATCCAGTTCTTTAAGGCATATGAGAGGTCCTCAGCACTGTAGATGGAAGCCATGATTTCACAAGCATCCTATAGAAAACTGAGTTTTATGTCTGAAAAAAATAAGTGTGAAAATAAGGACATTTCACCTATGTGCAGAACTTTTTCATTAAGCTTTTCTTTTAAGTTTCATTGAATTTTTTTCACAATATTCCCAGGGTAACAAATTTATCTTTTACAAAAAGCAGGTAAATCAAGTTATTCTGTTTCATAAAGCAATTAAAAGACCCACCTCAGTGCATATATATGGTCATAAAAAGAAAAAAAAACAGGTGCTACCCTGTCTCTTTCAAACATAGCTCTAGCAACAAATGTGATTGGTTTTGTTAGTCAGAGGAGTTCATCTTTTTTTAAAAAAAAGATATATCTCTTTTAAAATAATATATGAAATTATGAGAACTTGCTAATAAATGCCATTTAAATATTTTAAACTAATCCAATTTAATATAAAAACAACCCAAAACCTGGATTCTGCACACAGTTGTTATCAAACAACACTGGTTAATTGCTTGCTTATGTCCATGGGACAGAAATCCCAGGGCCATTAAAAGATCACCAAAAAACTGGATTTAAAATTGAAGACAGTAGGAACTTAACATATTTGGCAATTTAAGTCCTATAATGCTCAAGCATTTGAGATGAGAGAAATACAAAATGTCACAAGACATTGCATTTAATATATGCAGGGTGATTTTGCTGAAGATTCATTCAACAAATATTTATTGGGCATCTAATATGACCTAGGCACTGATCTAGGTGCTGGGGATGCAAAGTTGAACAAGAAGATTAAATCCCTGTCCTGAGAATCATACATTCAATTGGTTGGCCACGAATGGGGATGGGGGGGTGGCAAAAATAAATAAAAAATCATATCCGTCATTCATTTTATCCATTTAACAAATACCTATTATGATTCCCTAAAATTCAAGCCAATGAGGTCTTTAAAAATGTTCATGTGGAATAACAAATGTTGGTGAGGATGTGAAGGAAAGGGAACCCTTGTACACTGTTGGTGGGAGCGTAAATTGGTGCAGCCACTATGGAGAACAGTACAAAGGTTCCTCAAAAAACTAAAAACAGAACTACCATATGATTCAGCAATCCCACTCCTGGGCATATATCCCAAGAAATGAAAACACTAATTTGAAAAGATACATGCACCCCAATGTTCAGAGGAGCATTATTTATAATAGCCAAGATATGGAAGCAACCTAAGTGTCCATCAACAGATGAATGGATAAAGAAGATATAGTATACAATATACAATGGAATACTACTCAGCCATAAAAAGAATGAAATGTTGCCATTTGCAACAACATGGATGGACTTAAAGGGTATTATGCTTGCTGAAATAAGTCAGAGAAAGATAAATACTGTATGTTATCACTTATATGTGGAATTTAAAAAATAAAACACACTAGTGAATGTATCAAAAAAGAAATAGACTCACAGATATATAGAACAAACTAGTGGTTGCCAGTGGGGAGAGGAAAGGGGGGAGGGGCAAGATAAGGGTAGGGGATTAAGAAGTACAAACTATTATGTATAAAATAAGCTACAAGGATATATTGTACAGAACAGGGAATATAGCCAATATTTTATAATATCTATAAACGGAGTATAATCTTTTAAAAATTGTGAATCACTTGTTGTATACCTGAAACTTTTATAATATCGTAAATCAACTATATCTCAATAAATAAACAAATAAAAATGAAAATGTTCACGTGGGAAAGTGTCAGTTAATCAACAAACATTTATTGTGTCCACCAACAATATGCACAGACTTGTGTCACACGCTTCTGGGGAACCAGACGAGCTTTAAAACACTGCCTGTGTACTCAAGAAACCTCTTTTGAGTTGGGGAGACAAGAACAACATAATATGAAATAAAAGCAAACAATGTAGACAATTAAGAGCAAAATTTAGTAACATTAACAACAAATGTGATGAGAGTTCTGAGAAGAGGATGTCACTCAGGCCTGAAGTTGTCAAGGGAGTTTTCCAAGAGGAGAAAGTGGAGCTGGGTCTTAAAGAATGAGAAGGACCTAGGTGAGGATGGAGGGGCAGAGAGACTTCCTGGAAAGAGGAACAGCACGAATGAGGATGAGAAGATTAGGTATCAGGTATTTGTAGGATGGTGAGCACACATGGGCGGGCTAGGATGGCAGGTTCATACTGTGGAAGACAAATCATTTGTGGGTTGTTTCTGAAGATCCTTGAAAATGGCTCAAGGACTGTAATGTTTATTATAGAAATAGGAGCCGCTCTCAAAGATTTTAAGCAGAGTAGAAACTTAGTGGCCATAAATGCAGTATGGTAACAATGATCTGCCCTTGCAAAATTGTTTTATTTAAGGAGCCCACAACACACAATCAGAGCAAAGTTTACACATCTGACATACTCTGGAAGAACAAAAGATGAGAGAGAAGTGGGTGGATGTCAGAGTGTTTCTCTAGTTCACAGGCTCTGTGAGGATAGGACAGGCAGTGATTCAAGTCAGGCTGTCATGAAAAGTGGGTAAAAAAACAAACTGAAAAGTGCAGCTTCTTGCTTTCCTTTTGCTAATTACACATTTATCAATGACCCCCATCATTAAGGACACATAACTGTATTCCTATTTTACGAAGTGACTCAAATGTTTTTCAGTCTTACTCTCTGCAAGGTAAATTCCTTTTAAAAATGTAGTTGAAACGTCAGCAAGAATTTCTTTTCTTCAGTTAGATTTTGCTACAGAACAAGCTCATGCCAGGAGTTAAATTTAGATAGCAACTTTTTGGCTGTAATGGCATCCTGTAAATTCCTGCTACAGGACTTTAACCAGCACCCCAGTGGCTGGAAAGTGTTCGTGCTCCTCCCAAAGTACATACTGAATTGAACTCAATTCAATTTTCAGGGCCAATTTACTCACTGATAAGATTTGGTTGAACATTCACTATTCACCAACACACACACACACAAACACACACACATTGGAAAACAATCATCAGAAGCTATCACAAAATGTTTATTTATCCTTTAAATACTTGAACAGCTCAAGTAACTCTCTAGTCAAATTTGTGAGTCACATAAGTATGACTATTTGTCAGAGAGGTAAACTAAACTAGCATCTAAGTGATTTGATCATGTAAAGGGATTCATCACTGTATCTAGTAAGCATCCAGTGAGGGCTTCCTTACCTGACTTCATCACTGGTATTATGCCCAATAAATTCAGATTCTCAATCTCAGTACAAAGCCTCCAATCCTTATTAGGAGCACTTATAAGACTAGTAAAAGATTGAGGAAAAAAGCTTTATGGCTAAAAAAGTTGGGAGAGGACCAAAGGTACCCTGATTTCAAGGACCAAGTAATTTAATACATCAATGCCAAAAGTTCTAGTAAGACTTGAAGGGAGTTTTCTGGGAAAGTAAATTTCTTAAGCAAGTATACACAAGAGTTCTATCATCTATGTCTGAAGTTACTGTTGCTAGAGGCATTATTTCACATTCATATTATACACAACTGTGACATATCTGTAAGCTAACGGCCTAGAGTTAATTGGAAAGCTGGGTACTTTAGTAAAGAATTATTCATCAAGAAAAAATAGGGAGACGACGCAAAATCAGAAATAAAAGAGTAGATATTACAACTGATGTCACAGAAATACAAAGGATTATGGGAGTACTATGAGGAATTATATGCTAACAAATTGGACAATCTAGAAATACTGGATAAATTCCTAGAAACATACTACCTACTAAGTCCAAATCATGGTGAAATAGAAAACAAGAACAGACCAATAACAAATAAGGTGATCAAATCAGTAATCAAAAGCCTCCCAACAAACAAAAGTCCAGGACCAGATGGCTTCACTGGTGAATTCTACCAAACATTCAAAGAATTAATATCAATCCTTCTCAAACTCTTCCAAAAAAATAGAAGAGAATGGAAGTCTTCCAAACTCATTTCACAAGGCCTGCATTACCCTAATATCAAAACCAGTCAAAAATGCCACAACAGGATTCCCTGGTGGCGCAGTGGTTAAGAATCTGCCTGCCAATGCACGGGACATGGGTTTGAGCACTGGTCCAGGAAGATCCCACATGTCGTGAAGCAACTAAGCCCATGCACCACAACTACTGAAGACCTGTGCTCTAGAGCCCACGTGCCACAACTACTGAAGCCTGTGCGCTTAGAGCCCATGCTCCGCAACAAGAGAAGCCACCACAATGAGAAGCCTGCACACCGCAACAAAGAGTAGCCCCCACTCGCTGCAACTAGAGAAAGCCCATGCACAGCAACATAGACCCAACACAACCAAAACTAACTAACTAACTAAATAAATAAATACATTTTAAAATGCCACAAGGAAAGAAAATTACAGGCCAATTTCCCTGATGAACATAGATACAAAAATTCTCAACAAAATATTAGGAAACTGAATTCAACAATATATTAAAAGGTTCATACTCCAAGATCAAGTGGGATTTATTCCAGGGATGGAAAGATGGTTCAGCATCTGCAAATCAGTCAATGTGGTACACAACATTAACAAAATGAAGGAGCTTCCCTGGTGGCACAGTGGTTGAGAGTCCACCTGCCAATGTGGGGGACACGGGTTCGTGCCCCAGTCCGGGAGGATCCCACGTGCCGTGGAGCGGCTGGGCCCGTGAGCCATGGCTGATGAGCCTGCGCTTCCAGAGCCTGTGCTCCGCAACGGGAGAGGCCACAACAGTGAGAGGCCCGCGTACCGCAAAAAAAGCAAAACTAACAAAAAATGAAGGATAAAAATCATATGATCATCTCAACAAATGCAGAAAAAGCATTTGACAAAATTCAACACCCATTTATGATAAAAACTCTCAACAAAGTGGGTAGAGAGGAACACAGTAAAGGACATATATAACAACTCAATGGTTGAAAGCTTAAAGCTTTTCTGCTAATATCAGGAGCCAGAGAAGGATGCCCATTTTCAGAAACTTTTATTCAACATAGTATTGGGAATCCTACCCAGAGCAATTATTCAAGAAAAAGAAATAAAAGAAATCCAAATTGGATGGGAAGAAGTAAAACAGTCGCTATTTGCAGATGACATGATATTACATATAGAAAACTCTAAAGATTCCATCAGAAAACTCCTAAAACAAATAAGTGGATTCAGTAAAGCTGCAGGATACAGAATCAATACACAAAAGTCTGCTGTGTTTCTATACACTAATAATAAAGTATCAGAAAGAGTAATTAAGAAAACAATCCTAAAGAAGCAGGACACAAAATTAATGAACAGAAATCTCTTGCATTCCTATACACTAACGATGAAAAATGTGAAAGTGAAATTAAGAAAGCACTCCCATTTACCATTGCAACAAAAAGAATAAAATACCTAGGAATAAACCTACCTAAGGAGACAAAAGACCTGTATGCAGAAAATTATAAGACACTGATGAAAGAAATTAAAGTTGATACAAATAGATGGAGAGATATACCATGTTCTTGGATTGGAAGAATCAACATTGTGAAAATGATTCTACTACCCAAAGCAATCTACAGATTCAATGCAATCCTTATCAAACTACCACTGGCATTTTTCACAGAACTAGAACACAATTTGTATGGAAACACAAAAGACCCCGAATAGCCAAAGCAATCTTGAGAACAAAAAACGGAGCTGGAGGAATCAGGCTCCCTGACTTCAGACTATACTACAAAGCTACAGTAATCAAGGCAGTATGGTACTGGCACAAAAACAGAAATATAGATCAATGGAACAGGATAGAAAGCCCAGAGATAAACCCACACACATATGGTCACCTTATCTTTGATAAGGAGGCAAGAATATACAGTGGAGAAAGGACAGCCTCTTCAATAAGTGGTACTGGGAAAACTGGACAGCTACATGTAAAAGAATGAAATTAGAACACTCCCTAACGCCACACACAAAAATAAACTCAAAATGGATTAAAGACCTAAATGTAAGGCCAGACACCATCAAACTCTTAGAGGAAAACATAGGCAGAACACTCTAGGACATAAATCACAGCAAGATCCTTTTTGACCCACCTCCTAGAGAAATGGAAATAAAAACAAAAATAAACAAATGGGGCCTAATGAAACTTCAAAGCTTTTGCACAGCAAAGGAAACCATAAATAAGATGAAAAGACAACCCTCAGAATGGGAGAAAATATTTGCAAATGAAGCAACTGACAAATGAGTAATCTCCAAAACATACAAGCAACTCATGCAGCTCAGTATCAAAAGAACAAACAACCCAATCCAAAACTGGGCAGAAGACCTAAATAGACATTTCTCCAAAGAAGATATACAGATTGCCAACAAACACATGAAAGAATGCTCAACATCATTAATCAGTAGAGAAATGCAAATCAAAACTACAATGAGATATCATCTCACACTGGTCAGAATGGCCATCATCAAAAAATCTACAAACAATAAATGCTGAAGAGGGTGTGGAGAAAAGGGAACCCTCTTGCACTGTTGGTGGGAATGTAAATTGGTACAGCCACTATGGAGAATAGTATGGAGGTTCCTTAAAAAACTAAAAATAGAACTACCATACGACCCAAAAATCCCACTGCTGGGCATATACCCTGAGAAAACCATAATTCAAAAAGAGTCATGTACCAACATGTTCACTGCAGCTCTATTTACAATAGCCAGGACATGGAAGCAACCTAAGTGTCCATCAACAGATGAATGGATAAAGAAGATGTGGCACATATATACAATGGAATATTACTCAGCCATAAAAAGGAATGAAACTGAGCTATTTGTAGTGAGGTGGATGGACCTGGAGACTGTCACACAGAGTAAAGTAAATCAGAACGAGGAAAACAAATACCATATGCTAACACTTATATATGGAATCTAAAAAAGAAAAGAAAAAAATGGTCAGAAGAACCTAGGGGCAAGACGGGAATAAAGATACAGACCTGCTAGAGAATGGACTTGAGGATACAGGGAGGGGGAAGGGTAAGCTGGGACAAAGTGAGAGAGTGGCATGGACATATATACACTTCCAAACGTAAGATGGATAGATAGTGGGAAGCAGCTGCATAGCACATGGAGATCAGTTCAGTGCTCTGTGACCACCAAAGGGGTGGGCTAGGGAGGGTGGGATGGAGGGAGAATCAAAAGGGAAGAGATATGGGGACATATGTATATGCATAACTGATTCACTTTGTTATAAAGCAAAAACTAACACACCATGGCAAAGCAATTATACTCCATTAAAGATGTTTAAAAAAAAAGAAAACAATCCTATTTACCATTGCATCAAAAAGAATAAAATACCTAGGAATAAATTTAACCAAGGAGGTAAAAGACCTATATATTGAAAACTATAAGACATTAATGAAAGAAATTGAAGAAGACAGAAATAAATAAAAAGATATTCTGTGCACATGGATTGAAAGAATTAATATTGTTAAAACGTCCATACTCGCCAAAGCAATATACAGGTTCAATACTATCCCTACCAAAATTCCAATGAGATTTTTTACAAAAATAGAAAAACAGTCCTAAAATTTATATGGAACCATAAAAGACCCCAAATAGCCAAAGCAATCTTGAGAAAGAACAAAGCTGGAGGCACCACACCATGGTCCTTGATTTCAAACTATATTACAAAGCTATAGTAATTAATGGTATTGGCATAAAAACAGATACATAGATCAATGGAATAGAATAGACAGCCCATCAATAAACTCACTCATATATGGTCAGTTAATTTATGACTAAAGAAGCCAAGAATGTACAGTGAGGAAAGGATAGTGTCTTCAATAAACAGTGTTGGGAAAATTGGACAGCCACATGCAAAATAACGAAACTAAACCACTATCTTACACCACACAGAAAAATTAACTCAAAATGGATTAAAGATTTGAGTATAAGACCTGAAACCATAAAACTCCTAGAAGAAAACATAGGTAGTAATAAGCCCCTTGACATAGGTCCTGGCAATGGTTTTTTTGAATCTGACACCAAAAGTGAACGCAACAAAAGCAAAAATAAACAAGTAGGACTACATCGAAATAAAAAGCTTCTGCACAGCAGAGGAAACCACCAATGGAATAAAAAGGCAACCTACTGAATGGGAGGAAATATTTGCAAAGCATATATCTGATAAAGGGCTAATATCCAAAATATATAAAGAACTCATACAATTCAATAGCCAAAAAACCCCCAAATAATCTGATTTTAAAATGTGCAGAAGATCTTAATAGATATTTTTCCAACGAGGATATACAGATGGCCAACAGATACATGAAAAGATTCTCTACAACATTAACCATCAGAGAAACCACAACGAGATACCACCTCACACCAGTCAGGATGGCTATTATCAAAAAGACTAGAAACAACAAATGTTGGTGAGGATGTGGAGAAAAGGGAATCCTAGTGCACTGTTGGTGGGAATGTAAATTGGTACAGACACCATGAAAACCAGTATGGAGGTTCTTCAAAAAATTAAAAATAGAACTACCATATGATACAACAATCCCACTTCTGGGTATTTATTCAAAGAAAACGAAAACACTAATTTGAAAAGATATATGCACCTCCGTGTTTACTGCAGCATTATTTACAGTAGCCAAGGTATGGAAACAACCCAAGTGTCCATGGATGGATGAATGGATAAAGAAATTGTGATATATAAGTAGATATAATGGAATATTATCAGCCATAAAAATGAATGAAATCTTCCCATTTGTGACAACATGGATGGACCTTGAGGGCTTTATTGTAAGTGAAATAAGTCAGACAGAGAAAGACAAATACCATATGGTTTCTCTTACATGTGGGAAAAAATACACACACACACACACACACACACACACATAAAATCCAAGTGTTCATACATATAGAGAACAGATTGATGGCTGCCAGAGGTGGGGGATGGGAGTGGGAGAAATGGGTGAATATTTTTGTTTGTTTAAATAAATTGAATTTTAAAAAAAGAATTAGGAGTGAAGAGTTCAGAGCACAGACAGGTCAGAATCTTAAGTTCTACATTTCCCAAACTTCACACTGGCCTGAGAGTATCCTTAACAGCCTCTAAAATAAGAATTCCACTTTTCTCTTGATATTTCAGAGTGATTTATACTGGATTGGAAATTATGGGTGTCTCTTTATAGAAAAATTTAGAGAAAATGTAAAATGGGCTGTCTTTTTAACACCTTTTAACTGAATTTTGGACAAGTAGTCAATGCCCTTGCTAACACTAAAGAAAGGTGTGTAACTATAATACTGTCATTATAAAGTTGTCTTCCTGGCCCAGATAGAATAGTTCTCCTCTATCGTTCAGTCAATCTCAACAAATCTCAAAGGAAAGATTACAAAACTCCCAAAGCAGAGGGGGGCGAGGAAGAAGATTGCTTCAATTGTACCATGAAAATGGAAAGCAACACCTAAACCCTGAAATGTGATACTCATCTTCTATAAGAACAGTTCTGTGAAATCTATCAATTTCAACTCTGGTTTGCCTCAATAAATGGGGAAATAACTTATGTTCCTACTTCTGTAAGGTATATAACTTAAATCCAGATTTCAGATTTTAAAAGGAAGGTATAGAAAAATCAAGCCCACATCAAATATGAAAATACCCCAAATAACTGTAAATGTGGTCACAGCAGAATTATCAAAGCCAGGGCTTCCCTGGTGATGTAGTGGTTAAGAATCTGCCTGCCAATGCAGGGGACAGGGGTTCGATCCCTGGTCTGGGAAGGTCCCACATGCCGCGGAACAACTGAGCCTGTGCACCACAACTACTGAGCCTGAGCTCTAGAGCCTGCGAGCCACAACTCCTGAAGCCAGTGCTCCTAGAGCCCGTGCTCCACAACAAGAGAAGCCACTGCAATGAGAAGCCCGTGCACCGCAACGAAGAGTAGCCCCCGCTCGCCACAACTAGAGACAGCCCGTGCACAGCAACGAAGACCCAACACAGCCAAAAATAAATACATAAAATAAATACATAAAATAAAATAAAATAAAGTAAAAATAATTATCAAAGCCAATGAGGAGCAAAGTAACCTATTGATTATTTCAACCTTGAACAGTGGCCCGGAATGGTTCATCTACTTGGCTAAAATGCCTGAAACTGTTAGTGTACACACGAAGAGCACATGGTCCGATTTCATCATATCTGATACCTTGTCCATCTGCGGTCAGAATGAGTGGGCAGATTCCCAAAGTTTAACCCAATTGTCCTGATTCATTTAGTTTCTTTCACTGACAGCACATATCCATGTTTGAGCTTAATTCCTGGCTATGGATGAATTTCACATTGCTGAAAACCAGAAGGGCACTCTCTGAAGCTTTGAATCCCTGGGGAAAGGCAGTCCCTTGCCACTGATATTATAAGGATTTATTGACCCCTGTGAGTCTGTGTCTTCCATTAATTTCAGTGCAACTGCCTTGACACCCTCTTTCAGTTTCAGAGACCACCACCTTCTTTACACACATGATTTTGTCCCAACTGCCTCTCTACTGTAGACAAACTTTAGACTCTACTTTTCTATGATGGTCTACCTGGTCTTCTTTAATTTCTAAAACCTTTTAGAATCAGAATCAGTGTACCTGCTTATAACCATCTGACTGACCCTCCCGGCCACAGTCTGTTGCTAGCCAAAACATATGATCTGGCATATTTCTCCTGCTAACCAAATGTTTGGTTTTGGCTTCTCTTTTCCTATTTCTACCTATGAGAGTCCATTTCTCCTGCTATCCTCTGTGGTCAGGATAAACATAAATACCAACTATTCCATTAAGAATATTCTCTATATCAATTTCAAATCAATTGAGACACTGGGAATTTTACTGAGTAAAAATTCCAAAAGTGAGTTTAGGGTTCACAAAATAACCACTAAAACACAATAAGAAGGATAAATTTGCTTTGCTGAGCAGATTTAATGATGTGTTCTAAAGTGGTATCTTAGTTATTAAACAACTGGTATTTCTAGAGGTTAATAATACTTAACATTTATGGAGCTCGTATTCTGTGCCAGACACTGTGTTAAGAGTTTTATATTCATTATCTCATTCAATCATCCCAATACTCTATGAAGTAGATAATATTAGGGAGCAATGTTAAAGTCTAATTTCAAAACAAAATCTGTCACAAATCTCAGTTCCAGACTTGTCACCAAATAGTAGTATTGAGTTTTTCAATATTTAAAGTTCTCAGATGTCATAATAATAGAGCTATGGGCACTAATTTAAAAATCTCCAGTTTCTCAATTTTCTTCCCAGCTTCCTGTAATTACAATATGAAAGCTCATTACTTCCTATCCATGGAAGCCAGAGGATCCTGAATTGCTTATAATTTTTTGAATATATCTTTTCATGCATGTCTGGCAAATAAGTTAGAAAATGCTTGACACATTGGGTTTAAAATCTCCCATTCAAAAGAACATGTGGTCCAGAAATCTGGCATCCAGCTGGCAGAAGGGAAGCATAAAAGCCTTTGGGCATACTAAATCCCTCCCCCAATAATAAAACTCTCTACAAAAAAAAATGCTTATCCAAATCAAAGTGAAAACTTTGAACCAAGATTGAGAAATTATGAAAAAACTGTGAAGCTATAATACTATAGCAAAGTAGCCAGCACCTATTAAAACTCTCTCTGTTGCTAATTTGTAAGCTTGTTATATCAAAACCTGGAGTATGCAAATCAAAAGGAGAAGACAAAATAAAAAAGATTTCTCCACATGAGGATTTCACGACATGATCTGAGTAAGAGCCTGAAAAGAAAGCAGGATTTGAAAATAAAACTCAAGGAAAATGCTGAAGTCAAACCAGCAAGGAAGTCTGTACACTAAGGTAAGCACGAACATATATGGAAACTAAGAAAATACCTATAGATAAGAATCATTCAAAAAATCGACTCATTTTTAAATGGCCAAGCAAAAAAGGAGGAGAAGGAGTAATGGCTTAAATATTGGATTAAAGAGAGCATTTACATTTATACTCAGGTGAACGGAATCCCATTAAAACTGATAAATTCTATACTGTAGTTACCATGTTGTGTTCATCAGTTTAAAATCATGTGAGTATACCTTATAGGAATGATGAGGAAATTAGGTTAACATGATATCATCTATATCACCAAGTACTGAATGACTAAAATGATTAAATTGGACTGCCATATAATTCAATGTATCAGTGAAGGAAACCAAAATGCCTTGATTCTATCTTAAATAACAGTATATCTCACAAAAGATCATAAAGTTCTCAGCATAACAGAAACTTCTTCAACTCACACTGACATAAAACTGAACTTAAATTCCCAGGGTCCAAATACGGATGATATCATCAATCACATGTACTTGTTCCACTAAAACCATTCAAGCCTCAAGGAACAAAACAACTTTCACATTAGTAATCACTGAAACAATACAGCTTGGGTTATTAGGTTTGTCAAAAGTCAAACAAGACTCGTTCATCAAAGGATAAAGACTTTAAGAATGCTAGAGTTGCAAGTAATCCTGAAAGATCAAATCTAGCTCATTACCTTCAGGTAAGTAAATGAAGGACTCTAAACCATTCAGGTAGATGGCTCATATCCAGTTATTGAATACATATTGATAGTAGTTCTCCATAACTTCTCTTTCATAAATACATTCTTCAAACAAACATTTATTAAGGACTAACTTCAGGGACACATAACTAGATGTCAAGGGTATAAACACAGATAAGCCACAGCTCCTCATGTTTGCATTTTATTTTTAAAATTTCAAAAAAAATTGGAAAAGATAATCTTAGTGGATAGGTGACATGATTTCAGGAATCCAGATGTTATATAACTTTCATTTAAAAAAACCTTATGTTTAGGCCCACAAGGTTACTGATGAATAGGCCAAACCATAATATCCTCAGGAACTCATTCACTCCGTGAGTGACCATGTTTCTCAGGAATCTTCCCATTATTTCTTTTAAAAAAAAATAAATTTATTTATTTATTTCTGGCTGTGTTGGGTCTTCATTGCTGTGCACGGGCTTTCTCTAGTTGCAGCGAGTGGGGGCTATTCTTTGTTGTGGTGTGTGGGCTTCTCATTGCGGTGGCTTCTCTTGTTGCAGAGCATGGGCTCTAGGGGCACAGACTTCAGTAGTTGTGGCTCGCGGGCTCCGTAGTTGTGGCTTGCGGGCTCTAGAGCGCAGTCTCAGTAGTTGTGGTGCACGGGATTAGTTGCTCCGCAGCATGTGGGATCTTCCCGGACCAGGGCTTGAACCAGGCGGATTCTTAACCACTGTGTCACCAGGGAAGCCCTTCCCATGATCTCTTGAGCTGCAATTCTGTCTCTCCCACAAACATCCATGCAACTTTTCTACAGTTCAGCTCTGCCTCTCTCTCAAGGAAGGCTTCCTAAGCCTTCATTGCTGGAATATCTTCAAACTGATTCCTCCTCTTCCTCACTCTCAATCACTCCTGCACTCACTACAAGATGGATTCCATCTCCACCATTCTATTAAAACTGTTCTACATTCTACAACTGCATTCAAGAACAATGCTAATTTGAATTAAACATTGCTAGAGCTGTAGGTACGTTCACTGTTACCTTCCCTAGCACAGTACCTAGCACAACTAGGTTCTCAATAAGTGTTAGCTGAGTTGAAAATTATATAAATAACAGAGGTGGCAGTAGGCATAAGATAGTAGTTACTCATTAAAAAATCTTTGAATTGTCAGTCGTGTGTAGGTAAGAGTCCATATATTTACAAAAATGTCTTTTTTCCTTCATTCATCCTCCAAATATGTATTAAGTACTATATACAAGGCACTGGACATGGTTCCTCTTCTCATGGACTTTAGTAGTCTAGCAAACTATAATTGTGATGCCACACACTTAAACCTGTTTATAGAAAGAAGAGTACAACATGATTTTTTTCAATGTATCTATTTTATGGTAGAATAGAATTATAGAATGTGCTTCTTTAGAAAGGGAGAAATCTCACTTTTTCCTCTAGGGGCAGCTTCTCACCTCTACCAAGAAGAAGGCATCACCGGGTGCTCAAACAGAACTCTCTGCCACGAGCTTATTATGTCATAGTTGTGTAGCTATTTCTGTGAACCACTTTTGCGCAGGACCTAGCCTGGTACGTGACGCTTAATAGGCTCTCAATCCATTTGTTTTCATTGCACAGATGAGAAAACTAAGGCCCAGGAAAGTGAAGAAAGGCTAGTTGTTCTGGACTGTATAGAATGAGCTTTAGAATCACAAAGACCTGGATTTGACCTTTGGTCAAGATATTTAACCTCAGCATCTCAGTTTCCTTGCAGGATTAAATCATATGACAGATGTGAAAATCCCTGGTGTGAGGTAGGCACTCCAAAAATCCAAGATCCAGGTTAATGACACAGAACTGGTTTTAGACATGGTAGGACAGTTGTTAGGAATTTAAAGAAAGTGAAAAATATATAAATGAGCAAATTATGGTATTTATTTGATGTTTTAGGCTTGAGCCAAAGCAAACATTTAAATAAATTCAGTGTAGGAGAGTGCAAAAGACCTAGATGGAAAAAAGTAGAGCTTCCCTAGGGACAGAAAACAGAGCTGATGTAACAGCATCCTTAGAGACTGGCGTAGAAATTTCCCAGATATTAGCAACATCAGTTAACTAAATCGGAAAAAGTTTTATATAATCAAAATAAAGGTATAGTGCTTCAAGGTGGCAAAAACAAACAATAAATGAAAGATCTTTAAGCAGTACCTTTTCCAGACCTTTAAAAAGGAAACAATTTTAAATAAGTCTCATGAAAAATTGGAAACTTTAAACAGCTAAGTACTAATTTATGAGAATGAAAAAGAGAAAAAAATTAAATGACCCAGCTTAAAAAATAAATTTAAAAAAACCCTAAAAGATATCCCATCTTTGCCTAGTGGTTGAGAATAGGATTTTGGAACAAGAAGCCCTTATTCATAATCTTACCTCTTACCAGATGAAAGATCTTGGGCAAGTTATCTAAATCATCTGTACTTCAGTTTCCTCATCCATAAAATGGTGTCAATAACAGTATCAATCTCACAGGGTTGGATTGTAGACTAAAGTGTGTTAATATTTATAAAGCACTCTGAAGAGTGCTTGGCACTAAAAAGTGCTTCTGAAATAAATCATCAGAATTCATTTTGTTCAATATGGAAATAGGAATCTCACAAACCTCATCCCATGACTACAATGGCTAAAAAAATTTTTTTAATGTTTTGCTATGTATTTACTCTGAAGCCATCAAGTTCCTTATATAAATACTTAGGAAATGAGGAACTCTGGAGATGAACAATATAAAGGCAAGCAGTTGACTTGTTTTCTGTTTCTCCAGAAGGATCTAGGGGTGAAAATATATAGAGAGACACATGTTAGCTCAACACAGTGAAGGACCAGCTCAGAGCTTGAACTGTCCAACAGTGCACTGACCTGCTTTGCTAGGTGGTGCGCTCCTCTGCACTGGGTTTCTATCACACTGAATGGGAAGTTGGACTAGAAACATCAAAATCACCATACGAGGCTAAGATGCCATGAGTCAGTAACTTTTTGTCAGAGAGAGGAAGTGCACTGCTAACTTGTAGGCTATGTGCATAGCACTGCATTTGGTCTTTGAGCGACAAAAAAAATGCATATAAGATAGATTCTCTTCCCTCAAGGAGTTTATAATCTATTTGAGGAGACAACTCACCTCTCCAAATTATTAGAGGTAGCATACGACTAAGTTCTGAATGTCCCTTGCTTTATAACCACAAACTCCTAGAAATACAGAGAGAAGCTGTGCCCTCTTAGAATACTCTCTCTTATCCAAAGGTAATATTTCTTGTAAATCAGAATGACTGTGTCTATGTGAATGAAAGAAATAAGCATCCCAGGGTTCCTGTTTTCCTTTATTGTGAATATGAAAGTGTTATATCTACCAGTGTCTCCCAAATGTGAAGCACTGCCTTGACAGCAGCAGGTCCAGGCAATGCAGGAAAGGAGAGGAGAAAGAGTGAACCTATACATTTTTATTACACATAAAAATCTGTGCCTTTTACTGGTAGTTGAGTTGTTTAGTCATGAACTCAAGCAGACCTGAAGCTAAGATACATTCCCCACATTTTTGCTTTAATACGAGCCTGAGTCACAGACTCACAATGTGGGCAATGATGATCTACAGGCCAATTCCTTCATTTTCCAGACAAGATAACAGGACTATAAATGAGAAATCACTTGGTCACAGTTACAAGAAAGTTAGTGACACAGCCAGCACAGGAACTCAGTTCTAACAACCAAAATTGAATACTTTGTTCTACATCTTGGAGAAGTTTTAATATTTCTTTTTCTTTCTTTCTTTCTTTTCTTTTTTTTTCTTTCTTTCTTTCTTTCCTTTCTTTCTTTCTTTCTTTTCTTTCTTTCTCTTTCTTTCTTTCTTTTCTTTCTTTCTTTCTTTCTTTCTTTCTGTTTCTCTCTCTGTCTCTGTCTCTCTCTCTGTGTGTCTCTCTTTCCTCCCTTCTTCCCTTCCTCCATCAGTATCATTCTCTCTCTCTTTCTTCTTTCTCTTCATATTTAAACTCTTAATTTTCACAGCATGAGAACACATGTGATCATAACTGAAGCCACTATGTCTCTACTTAAAACCATTCTATTTATTGAAAGGGAAGTTGAAATAAATGCTTTCAAAGGTTCAGAAGAAATAGAGTAATGGCATCTTTTTACAAAGCAGACTATAAAACTGCCAGGAACTTGCTAGGGAAGTTAATAGATGATCTTTACTATTTGATGCAAATTAGCTTTTAAAACAATCCAAGCATCAAAGTCCAAAGGAAAGCAGGAGTTAGAATTAGTGACAGTGGCTGGCAGCTAGCTGGTGGAAGAGAGACCACCACGGGATTTTTCAGAGACTAAAAGAAGTTACAGCCACTTATCTACATGTGTATATTATACTGCTGGAAGCCAATGCATGAAGGGAGGGAAGGGTGCACACACTCGGGGGTGTGTGTGTGTGTGTGTGTGCGCGCGCGTGTGTGTGTGTGTCTGTGTGTTGTTGGGTAAGGGATAGAATCTTATGACTGCTGGCTAAAAGGGGGTTAAAACTAGTGAGACTGTACTGAATACATGACATGGTTCTTTCCTATATAAAAAGTGCCAAGAAATAATACTTCATCTGAGACCTAAAGAAATCAGACCTTAGTCATTTAGGGCAACTAGAACTAGCAGCAAAGCAATTAACTAGAGCAGTAGAAGAGAAAGCTACAAGCAGAAAGCCTATGGGAAGCTGTATAAAGGCATATAGCCCAAAGCTTCTTAATACACAAAGTTAAAAGGAAGAGAAAAATTCTCCCTAAAGGAAAAAACCAAAGAAAGCATATGAGGTTATTAATAACAAAGTTTGATGGGAGAAAGGTACTCATAGTCATGCACTTTCATTTCCTTAAATATTACTAAAAATGGTGTATCAACCTGTCTATAATAGGTAACTGATGGAATATTTATATTGATCATTTTAATAATTAATTTTCATTGAAAAAATCTGATTCACTTGTGTACTATAAACCTATTCTCACTGTTATTCACACGTGGGAAGCCCAGATGGTTACAATTTACAAACAGGCACGACCTAGTGTCAGCTAACAGAATTGAAAGCATAGTGGCTTGCCTGAATAAGGCTAGCTGTACAAGCATAATTTAGGAAGAAATATGTAATATCTCAAAAATGTCACCAAATAACTAAGGCTATGTCTTTACAATAACTGCTTTTCTCACTCTGGTAGAATTTAAAATACATTCATATTATTACAGCTGAATCAATTGCACAGCAATTTCTATCAATGGATAAGATTTAGAAAATGAGTGGATTTCTCATTCATAATCAATCAAACAAACATGATCTGTATAGATGGTAAATTAAACAAAGGTCCAGCCATCACTGTACCTAAAAAGAGGTTGGCTGAAATTTTTTTAAGGGATAAGAGGAAAATAATCTGGCATTAAATTGTGAACATAAAAAATGACTGGGGCTTCCCTGGTGGCGCAGTGGTTGAGAATCCACCTGCTAATGCAGGGGACACGGGTTCGAGCCCTGGTCTGGGAAGATCTCACATGCTGCGGAGCAACTGGGCCCATGAGCCACAACTACTGAGCCTGCGCGTCTGGAGCCTGTGCTCCGCAACAAGAGAGGCTGCGATAGTGAGAGGCCCACGCACCGCAATGAAGAGTGGCCCCCGCTTGCCACAACTAGAGAAAGCCCTCGCACAGAAATGAAGACCCAACACAGCCAAAATAAATAAATTAATAAACTCCTACCCCCAACATCTTCTAAAAAATAAAATGACTGCATGAGAAGAAATAGCTTTTCTTCATCAGTTTTATGAAAAGATAAAGCACACTATTGTCCAAAATCTATAGCTCATATAAAATAGATTCAATTAATAAAAACACTGGGTGATCCTTTTTATTTTTTTATATTTATTTGCTTTTTATTTATTTACTTTTTTTTTTTTTTTTTTGGTGGTACGCGGGCCTCTCACTGTTGTGGCCTTTCCCGTTGCGGAGCACAGGCTCGGGACGCGCAGGCTCAGCGGCCATGGCTCACGGGCCCAGCCGCTCTGCAGCATGTGGGATCTTCCCAGACCGGGGCACGAACCCGTGTCCCCTGCATCGGCAGGCGGATTCTTAACCACTGTGCCACCAGGAAAGTCCTGGGTGATCCTTTTTAAAAGTCATGGTTACTAGAAACCACTTTGGTAGAAATCTTTTCAATACATGTCCCCCTTTTTTTTATTTTTTGCTTTTGGTCTTAATAAACAACATACAGTAAACCTAACTAAATCTTTCTTTCATTACTAGAGATATTATAATGGCTAAAGGCCAGCATTCCTGGACATCAATTCTTCTCAAGGTTAATAGAAGCTGTTGGGGTTTGGCTTGAATATGAATTGACCTTAGACTACAACACAGGTAGTTTTTTTTCTTATAATCTCTGGTAAATTCATATTTTATTTCTCCTAATGACCAAATGCAGATAAAATTCTTATTGATTGTGGGTTTCAGACAGTTGAGTTCCATTTAACAGTTCACTGTATTTCACAAAATGTATCAACAACCCTCAGTAAAAGGAAAATGATGATCTTACAATGTAAATTCAAAATTAAATATATCTTATAATGCTAGCTAAAATCAAGAAAATCTGCTCCTTAGAATTGCAAAGGTTGATAACATAAAGAATGGAAGAACATTCAATTTTCACATCTAGTAGGAACTAGAAATGAGACTTAAAACCTGAGAAAACAACTCATTGCATATTCCATTTCTTTACTAGGTTATTCATACCAATAGATAAATCAAGAAAACGATTAGTAATAAGTGGAATAGTGCTGTACCTACTGAAGATGGTATACTGTGTTTGCTATCCAAATATACCAGTTATGCTAAGCAGAGGTAAGAAGAGCATGCTTTAAAAACTATCTGATGCAACAGAAATGCCGTTTCCTAAAAGCAGCTGTAAGCTGAAATGATAAAACAGGATCAAAAAAGAAAAGGGAAGGGAGTAATGCAGAAAAAAGGGAGCTAAAACAGACTTTTTAGTGCTGAGTGCACAGTAGGTTTTCACAAATACATGTTAGTGTAAATATCGAATTCTAACATAGAGCCAATCAAAAAGCCTCCCTCGAGTAAATTACTTTGAGTATATATATTTGCACCTAGAAAACTCTATTTAGGGCACATCTTGTAAACTACTATGTATTTATTTTGTTATGATAGCAGTAACTCTTTTAAATAAATTAGAATATTTGTTGCTCATTATACTGTGAATGATACAAAGCTGAACTTAACTTTGAAAGCTCTGCTTCTGAAGAAAATGCATGCGGTTTTCCGCTAAGCACACACAAGCGACATTTCCATCTGTATGGTATTCTTTTCAGGAGATTACTCCCTCTAACACAGGGTAGCACGAGCATTCCATCCACACAGAACTTGAAAATCCTTGCATAAGCAAAGTGTTACTGTTATTTGGAAAAACTTCCACTGGCAAACTGAAACTCAAAAAACATTGTAAAGTGTTCATCTTTATTCTACTTTTAGCCCACATTTCTATTTCTAAACAATGAACAAATATTTTGGAGTGTGTATGATACTGATGAAAGAAAATAATCTTCCCTCCAGATACAAATGCATATTTATTTTTAAAAAAAGGTGCACACGCAAAAATTCAGTGGTGATACCAGTTTTAGACTCTTTTTTACCAGGCTGCCTTATACTACTATTAGTGAGAAAATAATTCTTCAATTATATTTCATTGAAAAAGAGGACACAGAAGATTAATATTCTGTATTCTTTCCCCCCAACAAACTCTATGAATTTGCAAGTGCTTAAACTGAAAGCAGCTACCTCTTTTTGATAATGATTCTGGTCCCAAAGTAATTTTCTCAATGCTATAATTTCTATGACAAATGATTTTTATTAATATTGCTGGCCCATCAGATATTACAAAAGTCCATAAGTTCACATTAGGGTCTTGTTACAATAACACCTCATTTATTGGAACACTATCGGGCAAGGAGGTATTCAATAAAATTGAGATCTCAAAAAACAAAACTCTTAAACATGAATATTTGTCTCATCATCGATCTGGAGACAAATCTTTCTGAAATGTTTTTAAAATTTTGTTGCTTCCTTAGACTTAAGACAGTAAAAAAAGAAAAGTTATACTTTTTCTGATAATTCTAGGTCATCATTACAAAGAAACATTAGTCATGCCTTGAAGGAAATGTTGAGCACTTTTTAAATGTCCCAAATGCCTGTGTGCTTGGAATCCTCATGCCTACTTTTATAGTCTGTCTGTCTTCCTCCTCACTGGCAAGTATTTATTAGCTGTGACTTCAAGAGTACCACTGCCTCTGTTACCTGCCCTACAAACACACTGATTAAATTTTCTGTTTTACAAAACCAGATTCAATCAAAGAAAACATAGCAGACAACTGCTCTGTGTAAGGTGTTAACTCAAACATGCTAGATTTGTGTCTTGAAATACAAATGACGTGGGCTCTGGAATGCTCTTAGGGAGCGCTTGGGGGCTTCTCTATGAGGGCAGTTCAAAAGCTTTAGGATCTGGCTTTCATGAGATCTCAAGTGTCTGTTTAGAAGCTGAGGTCTGGAAGTAGTGCCCCATCTCTTTATGGGACATGACTCTTCTCTCAGAATGCTAGTTAGCATTTAAGATGCAACCGGGAGGAAACAGTCCATGAAAAGACTGTGAAGGTCTTAGAGCTCCAATGGCATGGGTGGTGGGAAAGGGATAGATCTCACAATTGGCTATGAGCCAGGAATGATATCCAAAATATTAAACAACACTTCTAGGATGGGCACAAGCCAAGCAGGACTGATGCTACTCTGCTAGGAATTGCCTTTTTTTTCTCCCCCTGAATCATGGGGGTGACCAGGAAGTGAGCAGTGGAAAGCGTGCTCTGGTCAGTGCCTATTTACCAACTAATAAGGAATTATTCCAATAAATATTTCAGTAAGATATGCCCATACGGATGTATACTGCTGGACTATCACACTGATACTTTGTGCTAGGTGCTTGCTAACGCATGCCACATGCTCAGATCCCCTGACATTACGTGCACAGTGTAAAGGGATGTACAAAAGCTTGTTTGAACTTAAGTTGTTGAGCGAGAGGGAGGCTTAGATTTTCCAGGAAGCCAAATAAGAGAAAGCATAGTTTGGATTCCTAGGGAGAGACAGAGCCCTTCTTAAATCTAAAATATGACTAAAAGGCATGCCAATGATTAGGAAATACAAGGGAACTGGTTATTGCTGCTTCTGTTTATTTATCTTAGTACAAACTTTGGAGAGTTAGTCACTTGAACACATGATGATTTCTAGAGATAATTACAGTAGGTTATAAAGACTACTTGTGGGTAAATTTCTAAGCCCAACTTCACTGCTTACATATTTTATTTAAGGGAACTTCAGATTAAAAATTGATAATGACCATACATGTGAAAGCTATAATTAACCCATTTACTTATTGCTACTGAGGAAGCTTTCTTGGTGGGCACAATATTAGTATGTTTCCATTTAATGACAAAGATAAAATTGTAATCTAAGTATAATGATGAGGACATTGCAACAACTTGGTCCATAAAGGCTGGAAGAACAAAGTGGATTTCCCCTGGACCCCGGATGAGCTGCACTTAGTATAGCATCTAGTCCCACCAGTCTTCTGTTTTCTGTGCCAAACTGGCTCCCTCACTCCTTCCTGTCATTTTCAGCATTTTTTCATGTGCTTAATCCTGAAAATGACTATATCATCATTGTAATAGAAATAATAAATGTGACATAATATAGAAAGATGAAAGGCTAACAATAATGTGAACTAAGGCAAAAACAGTAATCTCGATGTTAGTTTATTATTATTCTAAATGACTTTGTATTTGTCAACTGTTTTGGCCAAGCAGAATTCCAAAACACTGCCAAAAACCTTTATCAGCAGTAGGAGACTGAAAGTCACCACTAAATTCTGGCCCCTAGACAGCATATTGGCCAATGATGCTAGTGGCTGACTAAAAAAATGTCCACATAAATCACAAGACTGGCAAACAGAATGGCATCAATGCAGTCAAGAAATGTAAATCCAACTCTGTTGTATGCTTTATTTCTTGGGGATTTTAAACTACACATCAAACATTCTAACAGCATTGATCCCTTAGCACAAGCTAGTGCGTGAGCTACAGAAATTTTATCAAGATAACTGATAGGAGATAGTCACGTAATTTATTGTAAAATGCTGTGGCCTTGTAAAAGGAGCAGAAAGGAATGTCAAAGTTGACCTCTCGTTTCCAAGCAGAGATAATAGAGAGCCTACTCGGCTTTTGGTGTGAAAAGACTCAAAGGACTATAGACTCTGTGTAAGAGAAAAGTTCACATCAATTTCTAATTATCTGAATTTCATTTAAAGGTGAGTGTGTATGATTTATGAAAAACAGAGTAATAAAGCATGAAAGTTCAGATGAATTGAAAATATAATAACAGGAAATATGCACACCGTGTTTACTACGTGCCTGGCACTAACCTTAGCATTTTCACGTACATTATTTACTGTTCATAACAATCCTATGAAGTAGATACCAGCATTTCCCCCATTTTATAGATGAGGAAACTGAGATACTGAAAGACAAGTAATTTGGTCCAAGGTCATACAGTGGATGAGTGGAAGAGCCAGGTCAAATTCAGGCATGCTCTAGAATGCTTGCTGTCAATCACTACTCTGTACTGCCTCCCATGGGCACAAAAGTGAACAAACATCACCTAAAATTTAAAGGCTTATTCCTAGGTATATATTTTGGCACAGAAGGAATCCCAGAACCTTTAAGTTCTATTAAGATATAATATGATTTCTGGAGGTGCCAAGCAATACTAACAACAGCTCTACTTAAGTTTTATTTACAAATGAAATATGTAATTGCATTGCATTCATAGATTTAATGTCAAAATACATGGCATTTGGTAGATTAGAAAAATGCAGTTTAACTTCTTCTTGGTAAAAAGTGAGTGCCTTCTTATTGGATGTGCTCCAATGTAGGGGAGAATGCCTCAGATGGGATATGCATATCAGATGAGTGGATGAATGAGATCCAGACACCGAACCATACTCAAGGTTTCAGCATCCCCATCAAACATGCCTGGCCACCTCCATCTCAACACTTGTCACACTATAGTGGAACCCTTGCCTCTCTGTTTGCTCGAATGTCAGCTCCTCAAGGGCATGTGTTATTCATCTTCAGTGTCTGCTCAATACCTCATATATACTAAGTTCCTAACAAATACTTGCTAAACCAATGTAAGTAGTGAACATCTGCTATATGGAAGACATTGTGCTGGTGGGCAAACAAAGATTTGGTCCACATGCAGGGTAGCAAGGCAAAGTGCCCAGTATATGGTGGGACCAATAAAGGAGGCACCCCAAAGAACAGAAATGGTCAGCGTGAGTCTTTATGTAAGAAATCAACTTTCCCCATAAAGGTTACAGAATAAGTGGGAATCCCAACATGTCCCAATCCATTGCTTCTCTTTAAAAGTAGATCAACAACCCCCTTCCACTTCTAACAATACATAGTTCTATAACTTGGAAGTGTATTGCAAAGTCTACAGCATCTGGTCATTCCAGATGTTTACTTCCTTCAAGCAGCACTGTCTTTATCCAGTGCTCAGTCCTAGATCACTAATACATAATGAAAGAGACAAGCAGCAAACTCAGGTTCCCAATGAAGCCTTTTTTATGTTTCCATAATATAGCCACAGGGGTTATAAACATAGACTATGGAGTTAGAAAGTTAAGTTCAAGTTTGGATGCTGCTGTTTACTAGTAGAATGTCTTTGGGCACGCTACCTAATCTCTCGGAGCCTGAGGTTCCCCATCTGTAAAAAGGAGATAAATAATAACACCGACCTCACAGGGTTGCAATGAGGATGAGATGAGATAATATGTGTAAAGTGCTTATCACAGTGCCTGGCACAAAGTCAGTAGCTGTTTCCATTAGAAAAGAATACAAAATTACATCACCTCTTCCTATCACTTCTTAATATGGTCTTAATATTCGTTTTATCTTCCTTTTTTCTCCCTAGTAAATTGTTCTAGAGTTAGGCCTTCTCTGCAACTAAAAACTGGTTATCAATTAATGTTATATTTAAAGAAAAAGGAATGACTGTTTTATTTTAGATCAGATATTACATGGGAAGATATACTTGAAAAAGATCCAAAGATACTACATATCTATAATACAACCATAATCTACTCCAGAACTCAGGTTTAAATAGAAGTTAAAACTGTTCCTGTGTGTGTTTGTGTGAATATGTGTTGGGGAGGGAGGCATTTAGTACGTAGGATACCCTATTATAAACTCCTAATAAACACGTAATCGTAAATATGCTTTTCAAACAAAAAGAAGATACACTGTCTAAGATATTTTATTGTTGAGGCAATTTTCCAAGGTTGTACATATAGTGATTTCCTGGTCAAAGGCTGCTTTGGAGGGGTGCCAGGGTTGATATGCTGTAGAAAATCAACTGCAAAAATCACACATAGCTGGTGTACCTAATTTTTCTCCATGCATTTTTTGCAGATTCACTTTTTTCATATGAATTTGTGTAGCTTGTTGACTGGAGTCAAGATAAATTGCCCCCTTTCCCCTTTTTCTATCTACTGCTCTGCACATATAAGAGTACAGTGTTCAATTTGAATATTGGAAGAATCAAATTCCTTCCAAGAAAAGAGGCTACAGACCTTTGGATGTCAACACGGATATTTAGGAACATTAATGTTGTTCCAGGAACTGAGGCTAAAGGGCCAAACTTAAGCTTACCTTTTGAGATAAGAGGGAGCTCCGATGATGAACAGACACAAAAGAAATCGAATAGAATTGGAATCTGAAGAAATGAGTAACTACCTCTCAAAGTTGGCAAGTCCTTTCTATTAAAAAAAAAAAAAAGACAGCAAGTCCGACAAAACCAGACTTCCTTAGCTTTGAAAAAGACAAGGTACTTGGCATCCTAAAGTAAATTAAATGTTTCTCGCAACTTAATGCAGCTGGGCAGAAGTGGAGGCAAAGGCTTTTACTGAAAAGCCATTTTAAGAGAGGTCTGTTTGGAAATACTCTCTCATCACTCACTTTTGTCTTCGTTGCTGGAATTTTTCCACTTGAAGCTCGACAAACAAGTCGTTAATCATACAGGCAAACACACACAGAGACACACAAAGATAATGCAGTAAAGACTGGGAAAAAATACATTTTCTACATGTATTTTAATTTTAATTATTTAAATCATTAATTATTAAACATTCAAATGAGTGTTAATAATTTTGCTTAATTTCAATGTGTAAAGCTTGTTGTTAAAAAACATAATTTCACTGAGCAAAAGGACTCTGGGGTTGTTATTATTGATACTATACAAACCCCAAAAGAATCCATTTGCAAATTCAATGTCTTTACTGAATCCAATAAATAATTATCAACCAGAGAGCAGACCCCGGGTAGAGGAGCTGGGATACCTGAGAGGTATAGTTAATTGGTAATACAGAACACAGCCTTTGAAGAGATATCAGATTAAATTAGTTCGTTAAGAGATGCATAGAGTTCACAACTTGATTACCAAGCTGTCTGATTCTCTCAAAACAATAGCCTTAATTGAAACCAACCATATAAACTTGCCTTCGTTTGCAATTCTTCCAATTATCAAGCAAAGAGTTGAAAATTGTTGATCACAGATTTAATCAGCCCATCCAGCCTATTATTTCAAGTTTGGATCTGCTGCCTATTTTTACCTGAACAGAGTAAAATATACTCTCAGTAACTGAAATGTGAAACCATTTGGTGTGCTTCTCTATTTAGGATAGTACAGAAATCTATTTTCTCCAGTACAAAATGGTAAGGAAGAAGTTGAAGCTACAAATCATAAACAAGAAATTAAAGGCAAATTCTTCATAGTCATTTTAGAATTACACTTAACATTTTCCCTGCAGTAGGGGGAATCTTTTAATCTAAGTTACTGCTGACTTTGTGCAGTGTGTTCTCTTGGCAGGAAGATGTTATTAAACCATTTTGATTCCTGTTGATGGAGTAGTCTTAAATTCTTATCAACAAGTCATGTTTGCACAGTAATTTGAAATGCAGCACAAAAAGCCAAAAGCTGAAAAAAATTATATACATATATACACTCACTCATATATGTATGCATATATGTATACATATATGTGTGTGTGTATAAATATGTATGTGTGCGTGTGTGTGTGTGTGTATATATATAGTTTAGGGGGGAAGAGGGAATGTAGCTTTAGTACAATTTAATCCTCAGAATATGGTATTCATTTTAACCATCAATTCCCAGGCATTCCACCTAAGAAGCCCTTTTTTACTTCCTGGAATATATGGCAAAATAAACACAGTTTAGGAAATCCTGATTTAGATAATTAGTACCTTTACAATAACTTCAAAGATTTAAGTTTTTCAACATGTCACAAAATTTGCATCATCTTCTCTATAGAGTAAAAAGCATTTTCAGAACCTCAAAGCAGCAACCATTTCTTTTTGACTAGAATCAAACATCACCCTAGACATTATATACAAGGCTTACATTAGAGATATTTGTACCAATAATCATCAGCTTCTAATAAAGGAAGAACAAAATATGTTCAAGAAGAAAGAACTGGGATAGTGATTAAAACAAGGGGAATTGAATCTGGACCCAAGGTTTACTTTTTAAATTACATGTTAAAATATAAAATCCACAAAAAACTGAAGTTGCCAGATGTGACCCAGGGAAGCTGCTGCACATGTTAAAATTTCTAACTTGATGAAGGACTGACACTGAATCTTAGTCTAAAGGGAAATCATAGAGTAAAAGTCCATCCTTGGCAGTTATATTGGAATCCTTATTATTTTTTATAGCTTTTCCCACCTTCTCTTTTGTTTTCACTGAGCCTGACCTATAGAAAGATGCCAGTCACATTTTCACTAATTCAGTAGCACTGACTTGTCTCTAAAGCCATTTAAAAACAATCTTATCTATTATTTTGGGTGAATTCCACTGTCTTTTTTTTTTTTGTCCAAAGCTATCCCAGTTCTTTAATGACAAGCTTAATCCTTTACCTTAAGGGCAAAACGAATAAACACCAGAGCTCTTCACAGATTAATCAGACTGCACAAATAATACTGTGCATATTAACCGAGAGGCTGGGCAAGTAATATAGGCACTCGATGCATATTGGGTGATTTACAGACATTTCTACACTTGATGAGTAAAGATAAAATGAAAGCTCTGCTTCACCTCTGCGTCCCTGTCAGCACATCTAAGTCACTCCTACCCTAAAAACAGCAACAAGAGAGGGAGGGGAAGATGGCGGAAAAGTAAGATGTGGAGATCACCTTCCTCCCCACAGATACACCAGAAATACATCTACACGTGGAACAACTCCTACAGGACACCTACTGAACGCTGGCAGAAGACCTCAGACCTCCCAAAAGGCAAGAAACTCCCCACGTACCTGGGTAGGGCAAAAGAAAAAAAGGAAAAACAGAGACAGAAGAATAGGGACGGGACCTGCACCAGTGGGAGGGAGCTGTGAAGGAGGAAAGGTTTCCACACATTAGGAAGCCCCTTCTCGGGCGGAGGCTGCGGGTGGCGGAGGCGGAAAGCTTCGGAGCTGCGGAGGAGAGCGCAGCCACAGGGGTGCGGAGGGAAAAGCAGGGAGATTGCCGCACAGAGGATCACTGCTGACCGGCACTCACCAGCCCGAGAGGCTTGTCTGCTCACCCGCCGGGGCGGGCGGGGCTGCGAGCTGAGGCTTGGGCTTTGGTCAGAGCTCAGGGAGAGGACTGGGGTTGGCGGCGTGAACACAGCCTGAAGGGGTTAGTGCACCACGGCTAGCCGGGAGTGAGTCCGGGAAAAGGTCTGGAGCTGCCGAAGAGGCAAGAGACTTTTTCTTCCCTCTTTGTTTCCTGGTGCGCGAGGAGAGGGGATTAAGAGCGCTGCTTAAAGCAGCTCCAGAGACGGGCGCGAGCCATGGCTAAAAGCGCACAACCTCAGAGACGGGCAGGAGACGCTAAGGCTGCTGCTGTCGCCACCAAGAAGCCTGTGTGCAACCGCAGGTCACTATCCACACCCCCCTTCTGGGGAGCTGGTGCAGCCAGCCACTGCCGGGTTCCCGGGATCCAGGGACAATTTCCCCGGGAGAACGCACAGCGAGCCTCAGGCTGGTGTAACGTCACGCTGCCCTCTGCCGACGCAGGCCCGCCCCGCACTCCGTGCCCCTCCCTCCCCATGGCCTGAGTGAGCCAGAGACCCCGAATCAGCGGCTCCTTTAACCCCATCTTGTCTGAGCAAACAACAGACACCCTCCAGCGACCTACACGCAGAGGCGGGGCCAAATCCAAAGCTGAGCCCCTGGGAGCTGTGAGAACAAAGAAGAGAAAGGGAAATCCCTCCCAGCAGCCTCAGGAGCAGCGGATTAAATCTCCACAGTCAACTTGATGTACCTGCATCTGTGGAATACATGAATAGACAACGAATCATCCCAAATTGAGGAGGTGGACTTTGAGAGCAAGATTTATGATTTTTTCCCCTTTTCCTCTTTTTGTGAGTGTGTATGTGTATGCTTCTGTGTGAGATTTTGTCTGTACAGCTTTGCTTCCACCACTTGTCCTAGGGTTCTCTCCATCTGTTTTTTTCTTAATTTTTTTTCTTTCTTAATAATTAATTTTAATTTTAATAACTCTATTTTATTTTACTTTATCTCTTTCTTTCTTTTCTTTCTTTCTTGCTTTCTTTTCTTCCTTCTTTCCTTCCTTCCTTTCTCTTTCTTTCTTTCTTTCTTTCTTTTTCTTTCTTTCTTTCTTTCTTCCTTTCCTTCCTTCCTTCCGTCCTTCCCTCCTTTAGATAACGAATCATCCCAAATTGAGGAGGTGGACTTTCAGAGCAAGATTTATGATTTCTTCCCCTTTTCCTATTTTTGTGAGTGTGTATGTGTATGCTTCTGTATGAGATTTTGTCTGTATAGCTTTGCTTCCACCATTTGTCCTAAGGTTCTATCTGTCCGTTTTTTTTTTAATTTTTTTCTTCATAATTATTTTTTAATTTAATAACTTTATTACATTTTACTCTATTTTTTTTTACTTTATCTTCTATCTTTCTTATTTCCTGCCTTCCTGCCTTCCATCCTTCCTTCCTTCGTCCCACCGTACCACCCTCCCTCCCTCCCTCCTTCCTTTCTCTCTTTCTTTCCTTCTTTTCTTCTTCCTTCCTTTCTTTCTTTCTTTCTTTCTTTCTTTCTTTCTTTCTTTCTTTCTTTCTTTCTTCCTACTTCTACTAATTCTTTCTCTCTACCTTTTCTCCCTTTTATTCTGAGCCGTGTGGATGAAAGGCTCTTGGTGCTGCAACCAGGAGTCAGTGCTGTGCCTCTGAGGTGGGAGAGCCAACTTCAGGACACTTGTCAACAAGAGACCTCCCAGCTCCACATAATATAAAATGGCAAAAATCTCCCAGAGATCTCCATCTCAATGCCAGCACCCAACTCCACTCAACGACCAGCAAGCTACAGTGCCAGACACCCTAGGCCAAACAACTAGCAAAACAGGAACACAACCCCACCCATTAGCAGAGAGGCTGTCTAAAATCATAATAAGTCCACAGACACCCCAAAACACACCACCAGATGTGGAACTGCCCAACAGAGAGACAAGATCCAGCCTCATCCACCAGAACACAGGCAATAGTCCCCTCCACCAGGAAGCCTACACAACCCACTGAACCGATCTGAGCCACTGGGGACAGACACCAAAAACAACGGGAACTACGAACGTGCAGCCTGCAAAAAGGAGACCCCAAACACAGTAAGATAAGCAAAATGAGAAGACAGAAAAACACACAGCAGATGAAGGAGCAAGATAAAAACCCACCAGACCTAACAAATGAAGAGGAAATAGGCACTCTCCTGAAAAAGAATTCAGAATAATGATAGTAAAGATGATCCAAAATCTTGGAAATAGAATAGACAAAATGCAAGAAACATTTAACAAGGACATAGAAGAACTAAAGATGAAACAAACAAAGATGAACAGCACAATAAATGAAATGAAAAATTCTCTAGAAGGAATCAGTAGCAGAATAACTGAGGCAGAAGAACGGATAAGTGACCTGGAGGATAAAAGAGTGGAAATAACTACTGCAGAGCAGAATAAAGAAAAAAGAATGAAAAGAACTGAGGACAGTCTCAGAGACTCCTGAGACAACATTAAAGGCACCAACACTGGAATTATAGGGGTTTCAGAAGAAGAAGAGAAAAACAAAGGGACTGAGAAAATATTTGAAGAGATTATAGTTGAAAACTTCCCTAATATGGGAAAGGAAATAGTTAATCAAGTCCAGGAAGCACAGAGAGTCCTATACAGGATAAAGCCAAGGAGAAATACGCCAAGACACATATTAATCAAACTGTCAAAAATGAAATACAAAGAAAGCATATTAAAAGCAGCAAGGGAAAAACAACAAATAACACACAAGGGAATCCCCATAAGGTTAACAGCTGATCTTTCAGCAGAAACTCTGCAAGCCAGAAGGGAGTGGCAGGACATATTTAAAGTAATGAAGGAGAAAAACCTGCAACCAAGATTACTCTACCCAGCAAGGATCTCATTCAGATTTGATGGAGAAATTCAAACCTTTACAGACAAGCAAAAGTTGAGAGAGTTCAGCACCACCAAACCATCTTTACAACAAATGCTAAAGGAACGTCTCTAGGCAAGAAACACAAGAGAAGGAAAAGACCTACAATAATGAACCCAAAACAATTATGAAAATGGGAATAGGAACATACATATCGATAATTACCTTAAATGTAAATGGACTAAATGCTCCCACCAAAAGACACAGATTGGCTGAATGGATACAAAAAGAAGACCCATATATTTGTGGTCTACAAGAGACCCACTTCAGACCTAGAGACACATACAGACTGAAAGTGAGGGGATGGAAAAACATATTCCATGTAAATGGAAACCAAAGGGAAGCTGCAGTAGCAATTCTCACATCAGACAAAATAGACTTTAAAATAAAGACTATTAGAAGAGACAAAGAAGGACACTACATAATGATCAAGCGATCAATCCAAGAAGAAGATATAACAATTGTAAATATTTATGCACCCAACATAGGAACACCTCAATACATAAGGCAAATACTAACAGCCATAAAAGGGGAAATCGACAGTAACACATTCATAGTAGGGGACTTTAACACCCCACTTTCACCAATGGACAGATCATGCAGAATGAAAATAAATAAGGAAACACAAGCTTTAAATAATACATTAAACAAGATGGACTTAATTGATATTTATAGGACACTCCATCCAAAAACAACAGAATACACATTTTTCTCAAGTGCTCATGGAACATTCTCCAGGATAGATCATATCTTGAGTCACAAATCAAGTCTTGGTAAATTTAAGAAAATTGAAATTGTGTCAAGTATCTTTTCCGACCACAACGCTATGAGACTAGATATCAATTACAGGAAAAGACCTGTAAAAAATACAAACACATGGAGGCTAAACAATACACTACTTAATAACGAAGTGATCACTGAAAAAATCAAAGAGGAAATTAAAAAATACCTAGAAACAAATGACAATGGAGACACGACGACCCAAAACCTATGGGATGCAGCAAAAGCAGTTCTAAGAGGGAAGTTTATAGCAATAAAAGCCCACCTTAAGAAACAGGAAACATCTCGAATAAACAACCTAACCTTGCACCTAAAGCAATTAGAGAAAGAAGAATAAAAAAACCCCAAAGTTAGCAGAAGGAAAGAAATCATAAAAATCAGATCGAAATAAATTTAAAAAAATGAAGGAAACGATAGCAAAGATCAATAAAACTAAAAGCTGGTTCTTTGAGAAGATAAACAAAATAGATAAACCATTAGCCAGACTCATCAGGAAAAAAAGGGAGAAGACTCAAATCAATAGAATTAGAAATGAAAAAGGAGAAGTAACAACTGACACTGCAGAAATACAAAAGATCATGAGAGATTACTACAAGCAACTCTATGCCAATAAAATGGACAACCTGGAAGAAATGGACAAATTCTTAGAAATGCACAACCTGCCAAGACTGAATCAGGAAGAAATAGAAAATATGAACAGACCAATCACAAGCACTGTAACTGAAACTGTGATTAAAAATCTTCCAACAAACAAAAGCCCAGGACCAGATGGCTTCACAGGCGAATTCTATCAAACATTTAGAGAAGAGCTATCACCTATCCTTCTCAAAATCTTCCAAAATATAGCAGAGAGAGGAACACTCCCAAATTGATTTGACGAGGCCACCATCACCTTGATACCAAAACCAGACAAGGATGTCATAAAGAAAGAAAACTACAGGCCAATATCACTGATGAACATAGATGCAAAAATCCTCAACAAAATACTAGCAAACAGAATCCAACAGCACATTAAAAGGATCATACACCATGATCAAGTGGGGTTTATTCCAGGAATGCAAGGATTCTTCAATATACGTAAATCTATCAATGTAATAAACCATATTAACAAATTGAAGGAGAAAAACCACATGATCATCTCAATAGATGCAGAGAAAGCTTTCAACAAAATTCAACACCCATTTATGATAAAAAACCTGCAGAAAGTAGGCATAGAGAGAACTTTCCTCAACATAATAAAGGCCATATATGACAAGCCCACAGCAAACATCATCCTCAATGGTGAAAAACTGACAGCATTTCCACTAAGATCAGGAACGAGACAAGGTTGCCCACTCTCACCACTCTTATTCAACATAGTTTTGGAAGTTTTAGCCACAGCAATCAGAGAAGAATAGGAAATAAAAGGAATCCAAATCGGAAAAGAAGAAGTAAAGTTGTCACTGTTTGCAGATGACATGATACTATATATAGAAAATCCTAAAGATGCTGCCAGAAAACTACTAGAGCTAATCAATGAATTTGGTAAAGTGGCAGGATACAAAATTAATGCACAGAAATCTCTGGCATTCCTATATACTAATGATGAAAAATCTGAAAGTGAAATCAAGAAAACACTCCCATGTACCACTGCAACAAAAAGAATAAAATATCTAGGAATAAACCTACCTAAGGAGACAAAAGACCTGTATGCAGAAAATTATAAGACACTGATGAAAGAAATTAAAGATGATACAAATAGATGGAGAGATATACCATGTTCTTGGATTGGAAGAATCAACATTGTGAAAATGACTCTACTACCCAAAGCAATCTATAGATTCAATGCAATCCCTATCAAACTACCACTGGCATTTTTCACAGAACTAGAACAAAAAATTTCACAATTTGTATGGAAACACAAAAGATCCCGACTAGCCAAAGCAATCTTGAGAAAGAAAAAAGGAGCTGGAGGAATCAGGTTCCCTGACTTCAGACTATATTACAAAGCTACAGTAATCAAGACAGTATGGTACTGGCACAAAAACAGAAAGATAGATCAATGGAACAGGATAGAAAGCCCAGAGATAAGCCCACGCACATATGGTCACCTTATCTTTGATAAAGGAGGCAGGAATGTACAGTGGAGAAAGGACAGCCTCTTCAATAAGTGGTGCTGGGAAAACTGGACAGGTACAGGTAAAAGTATGAGATTAGATCACTCCCTAACACCATACACAAAAATAAGCTCAAAATGGATTAAAGACCTAAATGTAAGGCCAGAAACTATCAAACTCTGAGAGGAAAACATAGGCAGAACACTCTATGACATAAATCACAGCAAGATCCTTTCTGACCCACCTCCTAGAGTAATGGAAATAAAAACAAAAATAAACAAATGGGACCTAATAAAACTTCAAAGCTTTTGCACAGCAAAGGAAACCATAAACAAGACCAAAAGACAACCCTCAGAATGGGAGAAAATATTTGCAAATGAAGCAACTGACAAAGGATTAATCTCCAAAATTTACAAGCAGCTCATGCAGCTCAATAACAAAAAAACAAACAACCCAATCCAAAAATGGGCAGAAGACCTAAATAGACATTTCTCCAAAGAAGATATACAGATTGCCAACAAACACATGAAAGAATGCTCAACATCGTTAATCATTAGAGAAATGCAAATCAAAACTACAATGAGATATCATCTCACACCGGTCAGAATGGCCATCATCAAAAAATCTAGAAACAATAAATGCTGGATAGGGTGTGGAGAAAAGGGAACACTCTTTCACTGCTGGTGGGAATGTGAATTGGTTCAGCCACTATGGAGAACAGTATGGAGGTTCCTTAAAAAACTACAAATAGAACTATCATATGACCCAGCAATCCCACTACTGGGCATATACCCTGAGAAAACCAAAATTCAAAAAGAGTCATGTACCAAAATGTTCATTGCAGCTCTATTTACAATAGCCCGGAGATGGAAACAACCTAAGTGCCCATCATCGGATGAATGGATAAAGAAGATGTGGCACATATATACAATGGAATATTACTCAGCCATAAAAAGAAACGAAATTGAGCTATTTGTAATGAGGTGGATAGACCTAGAGTCTGTCATACAGAGTGAAGTAAGTCAGAAAGAAAAAGACAAATACCGTATGCTAACACATATATATGGAATTTAAGAAAATAAAATGTCATGAAGAACCTAGGGGTAAGGCAGGAATAAAGACGCAGACCTACTGGAGAACGGACTTGAGGTTATGGGGAGGGGGAAGGGTGAGCTGTGACAGTGCGAGAGAGAGTCATGGACATATACACACTAACAAACGTAGTAAGGTAGATAGCTAGTGGGAAGCAGCCGCATGGCATAGGGATATTGGCTCAGTGCTTTGTGACAGCCTGGAGGGGTGGGATAGGGAGGGTGGGAGGGAGGGAGACACAAGAGGGAAGACATATGGGAACATACGTTTATGTATAACCGATTCACTTTGTTATAAAGCAGAAACTAACACACCGTTGTAAAGCAATTATACCCCAATAAAGATGTTAAAAAAAAAAAAGTGAGCAAAGAGCTGAAGGTGCAATTTTTAGCCTGATATCTATTCATGCCAAAGAGAGTACTTGCCTGGCTAGAACCAATTGCATTTCATAGCTAGGGAAAATATTGTCATAACAATAATGAAAGCACGTAGCAGAGCATCTGGCTACAGTAAGTATTCGATAAATGTCAGTTGACTCTAAACGTCTATTATAGGACATTTTTACTGGGCCTGAAAATGGGGGTTCAAATTTTATTCCTATATATAAACTCCTGCCTACAGATATTAAGATTGGAGGCGAAGGTGGTAGTAAGCACTGCCACCCAAGAACTCCAAGAGCCAATGTCTGGGCCTGCCAGCATAAGAAGGTGTCAAGGGAAGTCGCAGGCCTCTGACATCTCACGTGGTTAAGTTCTATGCCACTATTCACACCCAGCAAATCAGAAACGGACCCTCAACGACACAAAAGCAATGGTTGTTGATTCTACTTTCTGACTTCTTTTTTTTTTGGCGGTACGCGGGCCTCTCACTGCTGTGGCCTCTCCCGTTGCGGAGCACAGGCTCCGGACGCGCAGGCTCAGCGGCATGGCTCACAGGCCCAGCCGCTCCACGGCATGCGGGATCCTCCCGGACCGGGGCACGAACCCATGTCCCCTGCATCAGCAGGCGGACTCTCAACCACTGTGCCACCAGGGAAGCCCTCTGACTTCTTATTACCTAAGTTCTGTCCTGCTCTAGGAAGCTAAAAATTTGAAGACTCTGAAGTTTGCATGTGTGCTTCACAAGACTCCTTCTACAGGGATTCAAGGAAACCCAGCTTATTTTCACTTAAGAACAAACCAACCAACCAACCTCTCATTTCAAGAGGGGTTTGTCTTGTCTTGTTTGAATTATTACTCAACATGAGGAACAACAGGAACCAGAGCTCCTGTCCTGGAGCTGAGATGACCAGGCTTTTGTTTTTCTTATGTCCAATCGTTGCAGGCTTCCTGAAAGCACTAATGGTGGTGATTCTTAGAACCAAGACGTTTTCCTCACTTATCAGTTAGGAAAAACTCTGCCAACAGCAATACCAACATCTTAATTTTCTTTTGGCCAATAGGGTCCCACGAAAATGATGAATATGATAAAAGGAATTATCCAAGCAAAAGACTAGCAAATCTAGCATCTCTTTCTTTCTTTCCATCTTCCTTCTTCATTCTAGAAGACACTTTGCCCTCACAGTCTCATTGCCTTCTGAGGGAAATTTTCATTCACAATAAACAAAATAAACTCACCTGCCGAAGGTCTTGTGTTCCATGTATACCTTGAAGTTTTAAATGAAATTTGACAGATGTGTTACACAAGGGATCATAATATTTCACAGACTGAGAAAAGCAAGGATGATGTGTAAAATGAATGACAGCTTGGGGTTTAGTTGGATTTAGCACACCTTCTTCCATAGCTTTTTCTTATCACTATCAATTTGCCAAGTATTCACAAAATAGACCCACAGGGCTAAAGTGAAAAAAGTAGCTAAGTGTTCATCAACAGATGAAAGGATAAAGAGGATGTGATATGCACACGCACACACACACACACAAAATGGAATACTAGTTAGCCACAAAAAAAGAATGACACAATGCCATCTGCAGCAACATGGACGGACCTAGAGATTATCATACTGAGTGAGGTAAGTCAGACAGATAAACACAAATATCATATGATATCACTTAAATGTGGAATCTAAAAAAATGATACAAATGAACTTATTTACAAAACAGAAACAGACTCACAGACTTCAAAAACAAACTTATGGTTACCAAAGGGGAAAGATCAGGGAAGGGATAAATTACGAGTTTCGGATTAACATATACACACTACTATATATAAAATAGATAATCAACAAGGACCTACTGTATAGCATGGGAACTGTATTCAATATTTTGTAATAACCTACAGGGGAAGGGAATCTGAAAAAAAAATTTATATATATATATATATATATATATATATATATATATCTCACTTTGCTGTACACCCGAAACTAATACATTGTAAATCAACTATACTTCAATAAAATTTAAAAATAAAAATAAATACATATATTGCAATACGACTGAGCCATAAGAAAGAATGATATTTTGCCATTTGCAACAACATGAATGGACTTGGAGGGCATTATGCTAAGTGAAATGAGTTAGACAAAGACAAATACTGTATAATATCACTTATGTGTGGAATCTAAAAAGTACAACAAACTAGTGAATATAACAAAAAAGAGGCAGACTCACAGATACAGAGAACAAACTAGTGGCTACCAGTGGGGAGGTGAGGGGCAATATAAGGGTGAAGGAGTGGGAGGTATTGGGTATAAGAAAGGCTCAAGGATGTACTGTACAACACAAGGAATATAGACAATATTTTGTAATAACTGTAAATGGAGTGTAACCTTTAAAATTGCATAAAAAATTTAAAAAAGTAGCTGACACCCCAAACCAATGACTAATTTTGTTTGCCCAAAACATACAAACAACCACATGCTTGTTGCAACTGAAAATCCTGAATAACTCACACTTAAACTGCCCACATCTTATTCTACCTACTCTACGCTACTAAAATGTTGTTTATGGTGAAACAGATGCTATAGGCAGAGTTATCCTGTGGCCTAAAAACATACATATTAGCGCTCTCTAAACAGCTTTAACAAACAGAATAAGAAATAGTTAAAACCCGTCGCTCCAAAGATCGGGAAATGTATGCAGATTAATCCATCATTTTTTAGTTTTTATCATCATGAATAGAGTAATGCATGGAACGTTTTTGTCGGTGATGGTATAACACTTTATTATGATGCTTAATTTGTTTTACATCCCATTTAATAAATTGATTGCTAATTACACAACCATTAGATGTGTAAGCCTTTCTCTATTCTTAACAAGTTTTAAATATGGTATATCTGAAGAGGGAGATAAGAACTCATTTACAATTGACAGAATTTAGTTACCAACTGATTACAGCTGAGATTGTATTTTATTTCCAGAGTAGTAAGTTAAGTTTACCATTTAAATGTCTGCGATGAAAAGCCTAATTTCATTTCAAATTCTCCGTGTGGAGAAAGCAGCAGTGCATTAAGGCTCTGAAAGATGTCCACAGTAAAAGACCTTTGGGAATGAAGTCAGCATGTTCAGCCATAAAGGAGATTTCATGGCACTGGCAGAGAACTGGGGATGGGGCTGGGTGGGTAAGGACAATATCCTTATGATCGTACGTACTGGAGAGATGCAACAGTACCCCAGAAGGCAATATTTTCCTCCCCCTCACAATGATCTAATTCAAGGGAATATGCACAAATTGTCCAGATTTCTAAGGTGGTCTCCAGTCTCTTAATGGATTATACTCAGTACCTCATATGAGTAAATCTTTTTTTTCCTACTGCTGGGCCTAATTCTCATCAGTACAAAAAAGTAATTAGAAAGGCTATGTGACTACCATTGTCTTTATTTGTGTAATCATTCCCATCTATTGATCTAGGTATATTTAACAGACTCTCGGCTTATGCCTCCCATCCACAATTTTAAAATTCATTTTAATGTGTGCCTTTTCTCACTGCAGAAGAAAATAGCCACCCACAGGTTTTCTTCCAAACATGGTAAATGTGTACATTTATATTTATTTAAAAATCAGCTTTCTTCTCTCTTGATATGACCATTTTAGATTTGTAAAAATCAAAGCCAATTTTTGAACTCATTAAACTCATATTAATGTGGGCTTTTTTCTACATTTAAACTTTTTAACCATTCTTTTGCTGCTACAAGCACCTCACACCCAGCCATCCCAAGATTTTTAGTTATTGTTGTTGTTTTTCTAAGATGTCTTTTTTTGTCTTCTGTTCCTAGCTAGCATTATTTTCTGTGTCTCATGGTCTATCAATAACACTTGGTAAATACATAATACTTACATAAAGTGTATACCCTCGGGACTACAACATATCATAGACGTTAAATCTTACAGCATTCCTACAGCAATATGTCTCACTTCTCAGTTTGAAAAACAGACACACAACTGTGAAGGAACTTAACCAACATCATTCAGTATGTCAGCACCCAAGACCCCAGTATCCCTTGACCACTTTCCCTTCAAAAAAAAAGAGGAAAAAACATTTCTGACCTGGTTTGAAATAACATCTACTAAAACACTGACTTTTAAACCTTTTCAACAGCAACAAATAGTGAGAAATACATTTTACATCCTAAGTACATATGTGCATAGATCTGAAATAAGTCTCACAAAAAATATCTAAGCCTACTACACGATATAGTCTGATGTTTTCTTGCTGTATATTTTATTCAATTTTGTTTAAAAGTAATGTTAGTCATAACCTACTAAACAGACTTCATTATGCACTAATGACTTATTGCCCACCACTTGAAGACTACGCTGATAGAACAAATAGACTTTTCACACGCCACAAGGTAATGGTATTGGCTTCACTTATAGTAGGGTAAATCTTCATTAATTTTGAGGCCACTAGTACAGACTGTGGTAACTGAATCCGAACCAGCTTGAAATATATTTGGGGATAACCTACAAAGAAAGGGTTTGCTAAACAAAACATGATGTCAAGAAGATGGACGGGGTACTTAAACTCCTAGAACAAGATACTTCTAAGGTTTCTGGATCATTATTTAAATGCAGCTGTGTTGCTAATTACAAATGTGTGTTAATTCAGGTAACAGGACATCTACTCAGAAGAACCTTATTTGTTCTTAATCCAAAACGTTTTATAAATCAGAATATTGTCTTTAATCTGAGCTCGCAGAATTTTAGTGTATCTTAACATTCAAATGCAAGAATGCTCAAAATAATAAAATCATGTTTTCAAATTTTTTTTTAGTTCATCCAAGTCATTTCTTTGTTTATAAATGTGCTCGAGGCCTCATCTAATAATAACAACAGTAATTGGTATACAGTTCATTTGTAGTGTTTTAAACTTTGGAAAGCTTTTATTTTTTGAACTGGTTATAACCAGCAATCTTTGGATTACTGAATATTTTAAAAGCATGTAATGACATTTTCCAGACCCAAAATGAAACTTAATATTTGGTTTGTGCCGCCTGTGACAGATTTCTCAATCCCATGAAGAAACCCAGGTGTCTGGCCTATTATGATTGCCCGTATTTTAGAGGTTCAGTGCACCCCTGCCATCCCCCCACCAAATCTGATAGATATGAAAGAAAATTTCAAGGTAAAGGACCAAGCCAAGTTCTGAAGTCAGGGTGTCCCACAACCTCCCTTATGTGGAGGTATCTATTAAAGAACTTAGAACAGATGTTTATCCTTTATAAACATTTAACATTTTAGCAAATTGAAGGCTTAGGAAGCTAAGGGAGCAAAGGACAGGCCAGGAAGTCAGTAATTCCTGGATGTGAACCTAATCTCGGTCCTATTCTGTTTTCGCTCTAAATCAATGCCAAATTCTTCACACCTCAGCTGCTTTATAGCAGGCAAGAATTATACTGCGGACAAAACTGTTTCCTGGGAATGTCTTAGGTTAAATGGTTAATATTACAGCCCTCAAAGGTGCTTCCACAAGAGGCAAAGCATTCTTCATACATATTATTTACCTTTTCTTTATATTAGGGAATTGAAACGTAATATCGGTGTCCTGCTAAACTGACCTTGAAAAGAGATCATTCTTTCCATCCCTAAATTCTTGTCCACTTTGGCAATGATCAGTTATTCAACCAATTGGGAAATTCAACCATGTGATCTTAAAGGTTTTTAAGGTAGCTGTAACACCTGTGAGTTGACCATTTTCAGGCAGCTAATACTTGGCAAGTTCAGGGCCCTTATCTTTATTTGTCCCCTCTCCACTGGGTCATCAACCTGAAGGAAATGCCCTCCTCACCCACGTCTTGATTTGGCACCCTGTGGGAAAGTCAGTTGGTCCCTGTCATGAAAAGAAGCTCCGTTCTTCATACCACAAGGCAGCACATCCATATCTGGTTCTGCCGGCGCTGCTTTGGGCTCTTCAAAAGGCAGACTGCGTTTTCACTTTCTCCTAACCACTTCGTGATAAAAGCGCCCTGGTCCCTTAGTGGCATTTAATGAATGGTTGTCTCTCCCTGGATTTGGACTGTTGGCCTTTCCGACCAGTCATTAACTGGCAGGAAATGCCCTTCTCAGCAATCACTATTGTGTAAATAGAGCTATAAACTTTCAAAGGCCCATGCAACCCCAGACCCTAAAGCTGCACGTGTGTGTGTGGTGGTGGTGGGGAATCTTGACTGTAAAAGCACTGCCTTCCAAATTAAACTCAAACCACATGATAGTCCATAAAATATATAAAACATGCAGTCCAGTGACAGATTTGCTGTGGCCCTAAAGAATAAAGCCAAAAAAATCTCTATACAGAAAACACTGCTACTTTTGACCCAAGTAGCCCCCAAACAGGAAGTTAAAATCAAATCAGCCAGCTGTGGCCTCACTAAGTTATGAAGGAGACCAGCGCAAACGGCATTTCCTGTCATTGCTTGTCACCATTTCTCACTGCCTCCGTCTGAACTGTTTTCATAGGTGGCTAAAAATACTATGGAAACTTATTTGGGGATAGATGGAAGGGCAATGAGGAGGGCTATTAGATGATCTAAGCTTGCAAGTGAAAAAAGTAACTTTTCCAAAAAATTTTCCTTAGCACAGGTCATACAACCAGTCACTTGAACTTCTGCACTTTTAATGAATACAGGAATAACAGACCACATTAGGAAAAGTAAAAGTGCTCAGAATCAGACATTAGATAGCCTAGATGTTTCCTGTTAATTTTGGGTTTATTTTCAGAACCACAATTTGCATGCATCTGATTAGTAAGAGAAAACTGCAGACTACAATATCCCAGAGAAGAGGAACTAGCTTCGTAAATTTGGTTTCTCTCTCCCTCTGACTCTCTGTCTCTTTCTCTCTCTCACCAGCCCACAACATGACTTGTGCAACTTCAAAGTATGTGCATGTATGAGAGCTCTCTAAGGGAATCACATTTTAGATCCTTTATTATTATCACCACACTCTTCACAACATATGGAGGTATTCTCTCCTTTTTCTAGCACTGTGAAATGCCAAGCCCTGTGTCACATTTCTCCAGCCTGTCAACTTCTCAGTCACAAAAGAGCTTTGGAGGGGAAGTTTCAGTCGGGAAGCACAAGCATTTTGCCCTCGTATTATTGCTACAGTATGTCCGAATGAGTGCCCCAGCAAAACCAGGTTTATCTCTCTGAGAAAGAGGATTAATAAATGGTAGCAGGGCAGCTAGTTGGCCAAAGTTCTGCCAAACTCTAATGTCCTTCTCAAAAAATGCCTTCCCTTGGGGAGCCTGTCAACCTGATTCCAGCCCAGACCCTGGCTTCAGAAAGCCGCAGAGCACTTATTGACACAGCCCGTGTCTGTGGCTGAGGCCACTGCTATAGGCATTCATGAAACAGATCAGATTACACGGCACCTCCTCGACCACGCCCCCCCCCATGTTTTTCTGCATTTGAAGACTTTAGACATAAAATGTGACCCTATAATCTGTACTATTTTTCACTTCATACTTCTGCGTGAGCTAATAAGGTTTTTCTTGGTGCTATCCAATTACTTAGGAAAAATGCTGACATCAACGACTTAGGAGTTTAAATTTTTCTCAAAATCACTTCTGAAAAGAATCCACTTCTCTTCTTTGGAATCCTCATCTATCACAGATTCCAAGAATTTGGGGAAACATCAACGTGTTCTTTAACAAAATAGCACCCACAATTGGGCCAGTTATTGAATGCCTGCTTTTCAGAGGACAAACGCAAACTCCAGTTGGGTGCTGAGGTGAAATGTGATCTCTGCCACTGTGCCATGCCTCTGGTTGAGCGCGTTTCTCTATACGTTTTAAATAGAACTCAGAAAAACCACTATATAGTACATGAATCCAATCATAATAAAGCAGCCACCTTAACATTAGGTGACAATCTCATTTTCTAAGTTTGTAAAGCAAACAGCTGGGGAATTATACTATGGGATGTATGCCCAAGCTAATATTGTACACGGTGCTTTTGTTCTGCTTTGTTTTGTTTTCCCGCGTGAAGGTTGAAGACTAAAAACAAAAGGTGAAATGCAAGCTCTCTGGTTCTTTCACTCTCATTTTTTGCTAACAGGCCACCCCCCCCCAAATAAAAACCCACCCCCTTGTTTGGTTTCTTCATGCCGCTATATAAGGAGAGGCTACAAAAGCTGTACCTAAAGACTGATGGTCCTCCGGGCACAAAAGATGATTGTGGTGGATCTGAAATGGCAGCTCTTGTCTCTTCCACTGTGTGGACTTTGCTTTCTGGACACAGTAAAAAGAGGCGCTATTCATACCTGTATCTTGGTAAATAAAAACCTATGCAAATTCACCCTCTAAATGGGCAATCAGTGTTTGACTGAAAATGAGACAGCTCTCAGTGTCCTTTTTGGGTTTTGTCTCACTTCATCACTTTCTAAACTATACATGACACGAGGCATCTGAGTCACGGTATTTCTGATTTTGTTCCTTTTTTTATCTGGTGAAATGATTTGAAGGACTGTTGCTACATAACTTCTTGTTGCAGACTGATTTCTCTGGGATGTGCTGGAGATCTACTAAATGCAACTACAGGTGACAGAAAAAGAGCAACTGGTTTTCAGGCTACTCCTCGAGGTCTCAGCCCAAAGGTTGCCATTTCTTGCTTTTCCCTGGACTTGTGACAGAGTTGTTATCAACGCCTCCAGCAGGATATTCTGCTTGTTGTTGGGTTAATTTTTTTTTGTCAATCAAAAATAGATAACGCTACCTGAAATCACAGGAAGGCTGTTCATAAAATAAAAGAACAAGTTAGAAAGACTATTCTCCCATTTACTTAACCAAGTTTTACTGACAGCCTAGTATGTGCCAGGCACTGGTGATATGAGGTAAGGAGACCCAGGAACTTGCCTAATAAGGAGTTACTCATACATTCAAGGAAACCTGAATAAGCCTTAGAAACCATTTTCAGATTTCCACACCAGTTGCGGGCAATGCCAAGAAGCTCGAGATTCAAAGAATAACTGTTGGGGACAATTTTAAGCTAATTTGAGTGATCCACACTGGAAAACAAGATCCGCCAAACTGTCAGTCCCTAGGATGCCCCCATGGCCTAAGGAGATCACAGAGCCTGCTGGAAGTCTAATACCAACCTCCTGCAATTCTGCCCAGACTGCCTTTCTCAACTGGAGGCCCTTCACTTCTGGGCCCCTCAAGTTCACCCACTGTGTGGGCATAAAATGAACTCCTGCCTAACGTCAGAAACAAAGCACTCCTTCTACTCATGAGCCAACTTAATGCTGATGGAGGAAGGACTTAAGAGTGGACATAATATTTTAACAAGCGTGCCTAATTGATTCCTAAATCTCTCATTGGTCTCCTTTTTACCCCTTAACACTTTGTTCTCATGGCTATTATAAAGAGTTCTGGGGTTACTATGCTTGAGTTTCTTGAAAAGGATCATATACATATAGAGGGAGAAAAAAGTATATATATATATATACGTGTGTGACATACGTATGTGAATATACACAACGTACATGTTATATACAATGTACATGTTATATACATTCATATGTATATTCACTTACATATACACACACAAACACACACACGTGCTTAAAGCAAGCTTCCTTTCATTTCTGTTTCCTCTTGAGTTGTGACCAACGTATCCTTTCTCTGAAAGTTAACTGACTGGAGTTGAACATACAGAGCCTCAGAGAGAATCATGTAATACAAGCATTTATTATGAATGCTTTTTAAAAAAGAAGCATTTTTTCTTTCATTCTTAGAGTTGGAGGATTGCTGTAAAAATAGGTATTTTTCCCACAATCTTCCAGGAATAAATCAATGCCCGGCTGTATAAATTGTCGTAAAATGAAGACTAGTTTGCACATGTGTGCACATGTGTGTGCTTTCATGTGTCCAGACAACTTGGGAGTACCTTTATTTCTCAAATAAAAATAAGGTCCCTCTTCCCAGATTGCATTATTTCTCCATCACTCTTTTAAAAACACTGTCACTCTATTTAAAACCAAGTAGAAGTAAATGATGGTTTTATATTGTCTTTACTAGAATGATCTGGAAAAAAAACTTTTCTGACCCCTTTTAGGTCACATGGATGTCATTAACGCCCGGTAATGTAACTGATAACTTATTTATTCTAATTCTCGAAGGTGCCTTTCCAACATTGTCATTTGGCTGTCTTGAGGCAATATATAACCGTTGAGGAAGAGCAGAATGCCACAGACCATCTGGATTCCTTAAGATCTAAAAGCCTACATTAATACAGATTTAATTGCTTTCTTTTGGATCATAATTTGTATTTGTTTGTTTTGGGTTGGTTGGCAATTAAACTACTTGCTCCCAAACAGTTTATTCTCTTAGAGGAAAAATGCCCACTTCATTTTATCTGAGGCACGGGTTTCTTTCTATTTTTTGGATCGAGAACTGCGTCACACGTAGGGAGAGGCAAATTCCCCCAAAGAAACAAAACTTATTTCTACTTTCTTGACATCACATACATTTATAATGGGAAAAAAATCCATCTGTTCACCCTACTAGACATTGTTATAAGAAAACTCAACTGTATGGAAGCACCTTAACGAAGTCAAGGTGAGTGTAGCCTGACTGCTCTTTCAGACACTTGATAGTTTTAACATGGCAGTGACCATTATCTAACTTTAATTACAGGATCAAATTACTTGTCAAACATGGACTGTAACTTATTCTTGTCTGCTAGGCCCCAATCCCTGTTTGTAATCCTATCAGACAACATGATTTATTTCGAAACAGAACAATTCTGCCACCTTCCTGAATTGACTGCGCTGTTAAGCAGGATAAGTGTACATTTTTCGGAAGGAAAATCTTCATCACGTTAGGGCTTCTCACTCTCTTCTTTCCTTCCCTTCCGTCTCGCATATAAAGACAGTCGGGTGGAGAACAAAATTGTACTTCCGACTACACTGTCAGCATCTGAACAGCAGCCCACATATGGCCACTGTTCCAGCACGTGCAGTACTGTACAGCCTCCAAAGACAAAACCTTTCTTCCCCCGGCTGCTGTGATTACTTTTTCATATGGTAGAGCTGGGCAGATAATAATACACCTACTGGTCAGAAGGATGAATTACACAAGTGCCTAGCACTGCGGTGAGAAGCAAGAGAACCCATTTGAGGCAAATAAAATGCAAGCAATTAGGGGGAATGCTGTTCTAAATTACTTCAAATTTTGAGGTTCTTGCCAGCTCACAAAAAACAGAAAATCTTCTGTTTAAATTAAAAGCTGAGCACGAAATCTGCTCCTCTGTGAGTTTACCGACTACTCATTTTTCTTTTTAACTCCACATTTATTAAGCACCTAATTTGTGCAAAGCATTGCTTAGGTAAAAGGTAGGTTCAGGAGATTACCAAAGAGAATTCAGATACCAGCTCAGAATCATAGGTTTTATCCCCCTTAAAAAGCAGCTGTTGTGAAATGCCTTCAGTGGACAGTTGAGGGAAAAAAAGGGACTTTATAATAGTCCTGGGAATCATTATGAGGGCTTAAAGCAGCGAAGGAAATCAGAGAAATGAAGTAGCTCTTAGAAATAGAGCGAAACATTCAGTCACCACCCCTAGCCCAGCACTATATCAATTCTCTCTCAAAATATTTTTTTTTCTGACAAACTCCTTCACCTGTTTTCACACAAGGTCTCCAATCTCATCACTATATGAAGCCGCAGACTGTATAACTGGCAAAATGTCTTCCTAATGTCTCTGACACTAGCTCAGCTTGTCTGTTCTGGGCCCAAGGTTTAGCACCCACCCCAGCACCCCCTTTTTAAGGATGCATTTGGTCCAAAGTCATTCAGCAACGAGGCAGCACATGAGGAAGCAAAGCTTCATGAGCTGAAATCTAAGGATGTAATCACTAAAAACGTGGGAAGCTGCTTTTGGTCACCCCTGCTCTCTTGCAAAAATGCAAGTATCTATTTCTCTACCTGCAGGAGGAACTCTCCTTTCAGATGTGAAGCAATGAACTGCCCCAAACACTTCTCCCAACAATAATCTGGAAAACGGATTACATAGTAACTCCACAGGAAACAGTTAAGTTCTTTTTAGGCACACTACAGCATCTGGGCAGGAAAACTGCACCATTTCTAATAAGTGCAAAACAATCTCTTTTCCCCCCGTCACTCCCCAGAAGCTTGCTTAATTTAATAACAGGAGAATCTGCCAGCCAAGTAGCTTCTACTGCTTTGGGAGAAGTCGAAAGTGGACAGAGGTAGAATAGTATCAGCTGGGCTGTGGGCAGAAGCCCTTTTAGGCTATGTTTAGGGAAGTTTCAATAAATATGAAAGCATCCCCCCAAAGTATTACATATTGAGAAACATTTTTAAAACAACTTTTAAAAGTATTTAAACATTAAGGGGCTTCCCTGGTGGTGCAGTGGTTAAGAATCCGTCTGCCAATGCAGGGGACACAGGTTCGAGCCCTGGTGCGGGAAGATCCCACTTGCCACAGAGCAACTAAGCCCATGCGCCACAACTACTGAGCCTGCGCTCCAGAGCCTGCGAGCCACAACTACTGAAGCCCGCACGCCTAGAGCGCGAGCTCCGCAACAAGAGAAGCCACTGCAATGAGAAGCCCACGCACCGCAACGAAGAGTAGCCCCCGCTCGCTGCAACTAGAGAAAGCCCGTGCCCAGCAACAAAGACTCAACTCAGCCAAAAATAAATAAATAAATTTATTTAAAAAAACCATTAAGGACTAGATTTTCATAGGCAAAATGGAAAATGTGAATGTAACTAGAAAAATCTGAGGTCTCTGTTAAGCTTCATTGACAATATGCCTTTCATCAAAGGGAAAAAAACCTCAGGTCAATTGTATTAAACACCGATGTCTAGTCTTTTGTACAGCTATTTCAACAGTCTACTTTCCAACCATTATATCAGTAACCACCCAAAGACATTAAACCAGGGAGTCAACAGAGCGAAAAATTATCAACCATTTCAAAATTAAATCTTGCAATAGTTTTGTTTTAATTGATGGTTTCCCATGAACTCAATACATGTGTAGCGTTAGGCTGTGGGGATCCATGCCCAATTCATAAACACTAGCATTTAAGGAACATCTAAGAAAAAAGAACTTTTGGAAAACACACTACCTTAATTACAGCAACAATAAATTCACCCTCACTGTTGTATCAATCTATACCAATCAATAGTCAGAAAACACACAGTAGGTCTACTAATGATAAAACTACACAATTGAATCACCTGAATGTTAACTTGGGTTGCTCGTCTTGATTTAATTTCATTTTCTGACCATAAGAGTTATTTGTGTGAACGCTAAAAATTAAAGTTACCTTTTCAATAGTCTCCTAAAATCTACCTTCAGGCCCTTCAGATGCCGGTAGTAAAAGCAAGCTGCCCAAATGTGTTGATCCAGAGCGGCAAGAGACACGGCTCAGCATGAAAGCTGGGGCACTGCCCACGATATCGCATGGCCACGGGGAAATGAGTGGCTAGAAGCATTTGCTGATAATATGCCATGCAAGTTCCTTTAAATTACAAAATGTATATTATATATAGGTTATATATGCAATATATATAAAGGAAGAAGAAGTAAAAAGAAAGGGAAAAAAGAAAGAAGGAAGCAGAACAATAAGACAGATCAAAGCCCTAAAATTGCAAAAAGTTGCAGGATTACTTTTCCTTCTCTTTGCCATTTTGAAAAGTAAAGTTTAAAAGGCATTCGATTTCGTCGGCGTCCTAGGAAGGCAGCCACGCTCAACAACCCCAACTCCTCGCCATCCTTACCTTCGGCTGCTACTGCGAACCCAGAGCCTAAGGGGTCCCGCTCTCAGCGGCAGCGGCGGGGGCAGCGGCAGCGACAGCAGCACATGCCATCTGTTAGCGGCAGAAGCAAAAGCAGCGCTGCGCGAGGTGGCCCCGGTGCCGGGAGAGCCTCTAGCAGGGGTGGATACTCAATGCCGCCATTTTAAAGCGAGGCTCCTGAAATCATTAGATATAAGCAAATTAAAGCCCGCCCCACCTACAGAACTTCAGGGCTGGGACGGGCAACCCGGCTCCGAGTCGGCCGCGGTGGGGTATAAAATGTCAAGCGAGAGACACGCACACGGGGACTCCAGGACGGAGGCGACAATCCCTCCGATCCCCTCTTCCCCCCACGCCCCGTGCTTTGGCGAGCCTCCTTTCGGGCCCAGAGGCCAGAAGATTTTCTTTTACTCGACTACTTCGGGGCCCTTCCCCGGGGCCGGCCGGCGGGCCGGGGAACAGCGGGGAACCCGGGCCGGCCCTCCCCGCGCCTCCCTAGCGCTTGGTTTAGTCCACTTGGAGCACACCTAGAGCTCCCCGGCTCCCCAGCGGCAGGCGGGCGTGGGGCTCCGGGCCGGGCTAGCGGCTGCTATGGCAACCCCGGTCCAAACCCCGCCCGGCCGCAGCCAAAGGCGTGCCCTCCGCCCGCCGGCCCCCGGCAGCGCCCGCTGACCCGGCGGCCCAGGCCCCTGCGGCGGGCAGGCCCTCGCCGCGTCCAGCGCCCGGCACACGCGCGGCGCGCCGAGGGCATGGCGCCGGCGAGGGGGCTTCGGGCGCCCGAACGGCAACTCCCGCCAAACTCCGCCGGGCAGTGGAGCGGCGCGCGGGCGCTCCCGGGCTGGGAGGCGGCACGCTGCCGCCCTCGGCCGCCCGGCCCCGCCCCGCCCGGCCAGGTAGCGTGGCACACCATGCGCCGCCGCCGCCGCCGCCGCCGCCGCCGCCGCCGCCGCCGCCGCCGCCGCCGCCGCCGACCTCACCTGGTCCGGCGCGCGCCGCTCCCAGCCCCGGACGCGTGGGAATGGGGCTGCGTGCTGCCCCCGCTCCCGCGCCCAGCCCGGGACTCTCTGTCCTCCGCCTACTTCTCGCTGCTCCCGGAGAGCGCCAAAAAGTCGCGCGCCGGATCCCGCTCTGAGTGCGGGCACTTTCTTCCTGTAGGGCGCTGTTCCGTCGCCAAATATATTCTTTGTGTGGTTCGTTCATTCGTGCTCGGTTCTCCCGGAGCGAAGCGCGGGCTTTATTCTCAGGGGGTGTGGCGCCTTTTCCCCCCAACCCGCCGGCCCAGCCCCCGCTGCAAAGGCTTTTTATTTCATTGTTAAGGGAAGGGGAGGGGGGACAAATCATAAGGCTCAGGTTTTACAAAAGCGAGAACAAACAGAGCTTGCACACAGCCCCGGAGGGGGCGGGGGAGGGAGGCAGCAAAGTTTCTAGAGCTGCAGGAACAGAAGTGCCAATGAGAAATGCAGTGTGGTTCAAAGCTGTACTTTTATAGTCACTTTGGATACAGGTAAGGTGAAATAGGTAATTCCAAAAATGACCTTAGTGAATAAATATGTCGGCCCACTGAAGGCAAAAAAAATATATTTATATACACACCAATACTCAACACCTGCCTTCCTGGGTCCTGTCCCTTCTATAAATCCTTTATTTCCCTTTAAGACGCTAACCTCAGAAAGGGAATCATTGATCTGTGCGAATAGTTCCCCCTCTTTAACGGAGTTTGAAGGGTAGGAGGAGCCCTAAGGTAGGGTACCAGATACTTTTGAATGACAAATGTACAAAGCAAATGCAATTATATATTTTGACTTAAAATAATGTACATCTGGATAGCTAAATTACAAGTTCTGATTTAATGCAAGTGTAATAGGAACACCAGCTGTCCCTTAATTGGAGCCCCACAATAATAAACGCATGCTTTTATTTAATCTTAGGAGGACAGTTGTAGCTGAAAACACACACATATGCAGGATTCTCAGTGACAAGCTCATAGCAATTCATGGGCTGCTTTCCTGCAATGAACTGCTTTACCCCAGTACAGAGTTCTACATGCTCTGCAGAAAGTGCAAAAACATTACAGGAGATATTTAAGCAGCAGTGAGATAGAAGAGTGGAGTGAATTCTCAGGCTCATTACGTTTTAAAAAATTCTGCCCGACTGATCCAAATAGAATTCTCCAGCTGATATTAGGCAAGAAATCAATCACTGTTAAATGTGGGATAATAGGAGCAGTTTGTGCTCTTTAAATAATTGAGAAAAACCCTTTGTGGCATCTGACAAACACTGTGAAAGTTATCAGGACAACGTGCAGGGGCGGTGTCTGATAGGTTTGTAATAGTGGGTAGAATCGTAGCATAAGTCAAACAGAAGGCAGGAGTTTCTAGTTATTTGAAAAAAAAGGAAAAAAGACACTTTCATTCCTAACCACCTTTCCCCACCTCCCTTCCAACTTGCCAAATGACCTGCCCTACTCTAAAAGTCAAAGTTGGCTGACATATAGGAAATGGCTTTTGCAGTCCAGGAACTGCCATAGCTAAAAGTAGGAGGTGTTGGCTACCACAGTAGGCTGGAGAGAAGGGCAAGGCTGAATTATATAACTTTATACCCAATGATCTAACAAATGAGGAACTGTTATCACAGCGAGTCAACAAAGGAGTCTTTATGCTAAACATAACTTGGGTCAACACTGGTTCCCTTACCTCTGCCCACCGTGGCAAACCACATCTCCTGTGGGACACTCTGGCTTTCCCTAATCCCACACAAGCTGGCTTGATTTTGTTGTTATTGCATGGCTGAAATAATTGTTTTATCATAAATTTCAAGTCACAAGTAGGTCAGTTTGCTGGTTCTCAGCATAGCACAGCTTCAACACTGTCTCTTGCTGGAAATTTCTGACCAGTGAAAGTTGCAAATGAGACTTTATTATTCTCTCTTTTCCACACTGAAGGGGAGAACAACCTTATAAACAAATTTGAGCCTGGTAAACTGTCCCCCTTGTATCCAGGGTGGTGTGACAAATGAAGCTAGGCAAATTTCCATGCCACCAGGTCATTAGGGAGTGTTTTCAAAGGCAGTAGGAAATTGCTGTCCCCTCCCCTCAGCATTTTAAAAGGGCCCATTTGCTCTCTGGGGTAGACTCACCTTGGAATTACTTTCCACTTTAGTGGAGTGGGTAGAGCTAGACAACGTTTTCTTTTCTTCTCTTTTCCTTCGGCGTGATTGGGGTCACGACCCAGGAAAAATCAAGTTGTGTACTCACTGACCCACTAGATGAGTTCTGAAAACAATGTATGTACATTATAGTCTCTGAATAACTTACACTTCTCTCGTTGCATTTTGGGATAGCCTCAGAACCACTGCTCCTAATGGATCTTCAAAGGTCAGTGCTTCACATTACTTGGATTTAAATTTTCACTCCTGTCCCTCTCCCTGCAGCCAGTCAAATACAGCAGGTAAGCAAACATTTAAATACACTTAGGGAATGTACTCTCGTTATGTCTTAACACACATACAGATGTAAAGCTAAGACTGTAGGTAAGGATGCAGCAGCCTCTCAAGTGGCCTGTTCTTCCAATAAATCTAATTAACTTGGATGGATACAGGAACGAATTCTAAAAGTTATGTAATGGTTTAGTAACAAAAGGATTATTGTAATCCATCATCAAACAAATGTTGCTGTGTTTTTAAAGATGATGAAAAGTAAAACGCTCTCGGATATCAGTGCCCCATGGTTTTGAGGGACTTTTGAACTCTCAACTTATTCTACCAGAATTATGTTTTTACTCCTCTGCGAAGGCACATAACTCATTTATTATTCTTTTTCAAAGATGGTCAACTGATGCTACAGTATTGGACATGCGGGCAGGGTCGTGCTATGCACAAAAATGTGAAGCACCTCCTTTCTCTTTTGAACCTGTGGAATTATTGTCACCACCTAATGTCATTAGCAAATAGTCCTGTTTGCTGCTGCTGTTCTAGCAATGGCTCCGCAGCCTGCAGCCCCACGACATCATTTGTGGCCATTCCATACAGAAGCCTCTGGCTATTTTAGGGTGGTTGAAGGGCTATAGACACTGATTATTCATCCATTTCTGACAAGCATTTTCCATTTTCCATTCAGAGCTGGGAATTGGGGGGTTGGGGTTCACACAAAGGTTCTGATTAGATAAACAGGAAAAAAAGACAGCAGACTCTCATTTTTAAAAAGGTTTAGACAGTCAAATAAATGTCAGCTTCCAAGGTAACCCCTTTGTAAAATGATGCAGACTGTATTTCTTACAGAAGGAGTGATGAGGCCATCCAATAACTAGTTGCATCTTGAAATCATTGCAAACATAGATAATGACTAGATCAACATTCTCAGGTTGCAGAGAAAATTTCTGAAATTCATATTTTTCTTTCACTTGGACAAAACTGTCAGAATTATCTGAATACGTTCTAATAAACGCAGAAGAAAACAGGAGAAATATTAAAGACTCACACGCTCCAAAACACACCCAGGCCAGATGGATTTATAAGGTGATTTTCTTCCCCAAGCCTTTGAAGGATATGTTATACAAATGATCCTTGAGTACTGAAACGTATGGTATATTTCTTAAAATTCTCTTCAGAGGGAAATGTGGTAAGAATGATACAGATAAAAACGATACAAAAACGTAAGAATAGATTCAAAAGATAAGAATGATATAAAAAAGAAAAACACGGCTTATTATCACTTAAGCATATGACCTTTATAATAGCAGCATTTACTATGGAACTACTCCATGCCAGCCACTGTACTAAGCATTTTTCACAAGTTAGCTCATTTGATCCTCACAATAATCTCTATAAGGTAAATATCATTATGTCCCCATGTTAAGAACAGGAAAGTGAGGCTCATCCAAAGTAACGAATTAGCAAAGCTATTAAGTGGCAGAACCAGGATTCAAAGTTAGTTGTCTCTGCCACTTATGCAGAGACATGGGGTGATTATGGGGTCCAGCTGGATTTGAACTCAGACACTTGCTATACCATACTGCCTCTCACTGATATGGGCATTTTAATCAAAATGATGCCAATAAAATATAGAAACTTACTAAAATCATTTTAAGCCTTGATCAAATATTGTTTATCCCAGATATGTAAAGATGATTTAGTCAAAAATATCAATATTATGGAAAAATGTATGGTCATCTCAGTAAATGCCAAAAAGGCATTTGAACCGTATGCTAACACATATATATGTGGAATCCAAAAAAAAAAAAAAAAAAAGGTTCTGACCAACCTAGGGGCAGGACAGGAATAAAGATGAAGATGTAGAGAATGGACTTGAGGATATGGGGAGGGGGAAGGGTAAGCTGGGACAAAGTGAGATAGTGGCATGGACATATATACACTACCAAGGGTAAAATAGATAGCTAGTGGGAAGCAACTGCATAGCACAGAGAGATCAGCTCGGTGCTTTGTGGCCACCTAGAGGGGTGGGATAGGGAGGGTGAGAGGGAGGGAGACGCAAGAGGGAGGGGATATGGGGATATATGTATACGTATAGCTGATTCACTTTGTTATAAAGCAGAAACTAACACACCATTGTAAAGCAATTATACTCTAATAAAGATGTTAAAAAAAGGCGTTTGATAAAATCCAACTCCTTGTTATGGTTGACATCTTTTAAATATAGGAATAGCGAACTACCTCTTTAACATGATAAAGGATGATAAAGAATTAATCTGCCTATTGGAAAAACAAAGTAATTTCCTATAAACTGGACCTAAATAAGGGAGCTTTCACTCATGTATAAGTTTAGTGTTTCTGGAAATTCTTGTTTTGGTAATAAGGTATGAAAATAAATTAGAAGTGGGGCTTCCCTGGTGGTGCAGTGGTTGAGAGTCCGCCTGCCGATGCATGGGACACAGGTTCGTGCCCCGGTCCGGGAAGATCCCACATGCCACGGAGCGGCTGGGCCCGTGAGCCATGGCCGCTGAGCCTGTGCGTCTGAAGCCTGTGCTCCGCAACGGGAGAGGCCACAACGGTGAGAGGTCCGTGTACCGCAAATAAATAAATAAACAAATTAGAAGTAAATATTGGAAAGGAAGAAACTAAAGATAGAGAATTTTTAGATAACATTAGTATATACCTAGAAAAGCCACAGAATTAACTTCAAGTGATTAGACAAAACTACAGAGTTCAGCACATCAAAATATCTATCAGTAAGGCAAAAAGGAGAAAAGGTAACACATTTCAATAAAGAAAAACACTAAAGTATTTGGAAATAAGTGTGAGAAAAAGAAATAATATGAAAACTTAATGGCAGAAATAAAAATATGGATAAATGTAAAGTCATGCTACATTTCTGAATGGGAAGAATGATAGTGTGAAGCTAATACCTCTTCACAGATTGATTTATAGATGTAGACAATTCAAATGAAACTATGTCTTATTTCAAAAAAGATACCACATTCATTTGTAGTAACAATTGTGCATGACTATCCTAGAGAAACAAAAGTCTAAAAGAATTATCAAATATTAGAATGTGCTATAAATTAACACTAGTTGAAATGGCAGAATTCAGATGCAAATCAGAAA